>NW_006921879.1:4221197-4222306 GCF_000298275.1 Orycteropus afer afer
ATGTCACAACACAACCAACTGAAAAAAAGAATAACATCAGGATACTATGAAGAACTGTACTACAACAAATTTGAAAATCTAGAGGAAATGGAAAGATTTCTAGAAATACACTACTTACTTAAACTAACACAGACTGATAGAAAATTTGAACAGACCCATAACAAAAGAAGAAATTGAACAGGTCATTAAAAACTTACCAACAAAAAAAAGTCCTGGCCCAGATGGTTTCCCTGGAGAATTCTACCAAACATTCAGAGAAGAACTGACACCAATCCTACTCAAACTATTCCAGAACATAGAAGAGGATGGGATCCTCCCAAATTCATTTTATGAAGCAACCATAACCTTGATACCAAAATCAGGCAAAGACATCACTAAAAAGGAAAACTACAGACCAATATCCCTCATGCATAGAGATGTAAAAATCTTCAACAAAATCCTAGCCAACAGACTCCAATAACATAGCAAATAATAATAAAATAATACATTATGACCAAGCAGAGTTCATACCAGGTATGCAAAGATCGTTCAACACTAGAAAAACAATCAACATCATCCATCACATAAGTAAAATAAAGGAAAAGAACCACATGATCATATCAACTGATGCAGAAAAGGTATTTTGATAAAATCTAATGCCTATTCCTGATAAAAACTCTCAGAAAGACTGGAGTAGAAGGGAAATTCCTCAAAATAATAAAGGACATATATACAAAACCAATAGACAATATTATTCTCATTGGAGAGGGACTGAAACCATTCCCCTTGCAAACGGGAACCAGACAAGGATGCCTTCTATCACTAGTTCTGTTCAACACTGTACTGGAAGTCCTAGCCGGGGCAATAAATAAGGCAAGAAAGGGAAATCAAAGGCATCCAAATTGGTAAGGAAGAAGTAAAACTATCCTTATTTGCTGATGATATGATCCCATACATAGAAAACCCAAGAGACTCAGCAAGAAAGCTACTGGAACTAATTGAGAGATTTAACATAGAGGCAGGATACAAGATCAACATACAACAACCAGTTGGGCTCCCCTACACCAGCAAAGAGATTGCTGAAAAGGAAATAAGGAAATAAATACCATTTACAATAGCTACTAAAAAAA
>NW_006921879.1:4222589-4223702 GCF_000298275.1 Orycteropus afer afer
GACCTATATAAATGAAAGAACATACCATGCTCGTGGATAGGAAGATTGAACATTGTGAAAATGTCAATGCTACCCAAATTCTCAAAGAATTGGCCAGTGAAAACCTTACGAATAGCGGTGAAAACACTGCCTGATATATTATTGAAAAATAGCTTTGAAACGTTATCTGATATAATGACAGAAGATGAGCCCCTCAGGTTGGAAGTCACTCAAATTATGACTAGGAAAGAGCTGCCTCCTCAGAATAGAGCCTTAATGATGTGGACGGAGTAAAGCTTTCAGGAACTCCTTTTGCTGATGTGGCATGACTCAAGATAAGAAACAGCTGCAAATATCCATTAATAATTGGAACATGGAATGTTGAAGTTGAAGTTCAAAAATGAAATGGAACGTATAAAGATTGATTTCCTAGGCATTAGTGAAGTGAAATTGACTGGTCTTGGCCATTTTGAATCAGACAACCATATGATCTACTATGCTGGGAATGACAAATTGAAGAGGAATGGCATGGCATTCATCATCACAAATAATGTTTCAAGATCTATCCTGAAGTACAATGATGTCAGTGACAGGATAATATCCATATGCTTCCAATGAAGACCAATTAATGCTACTATTATTCAAATTTATGCACCAACTACCAAAGCCAAAGATGAGAAAATTGAAGATTCTTGCCAACTTGTGCAGTCTGAAATTGACCAAACATGCAGTCAAGATATGTTAATTATCATTGGTGACTGGAATGCAAAAGTTGGAAACTAAGAAGAATCACCAGTAGTTGGAAAATATGGTCTTGGTGATAGAAATGACGCTGGAGATCACATGATACAATCTTGCAAGACCAATTCATTGCAAATACCTTTTTTCAACAACACAAATGGCAGCTATACATGTGGATTTTGCCAGGTGGAGTACACAGGAATCAGATTGACTACATTTGTGGGAAGAGGTGATGGAGAAATTCAGTATCTTCAGCCAAAACAAGGCCAGGAGCTGCTTGTGGAACAGACCATCAACTGTTCATATGCAATTTCAAGTTGAAACTGAAGACAATTAAAAGAAGTCCACAGGAGCCAAAATATGACCTTGATTATATCCCTCCTGAATTTGGAG
>NW_006921879.1:4224197-4254883 GCF_000298275.1 Orycteropus afer afer
AAAAAACAAGGCTCTGAGAATTGATGGAATACCCACTGAGATGCTTCAACAAAAGAATGCTGCACTGGAGGCACTCACTAGGCTATGCCAAGAGATTTGGAAGACAGCTACATGGCCAACTGACTGGAAGAGATCCATATTTGTACCTATTCCAAAGAAAGGTGATCCCACAGAATGTGGAAATTATTAAACAGTATCACTGATACCACACACAAGTAAAATCTTACTGAAGATAATTCAAAAACGGTTGCAGCAGTATATTGACAAGAGAAATGCAAGCTGGATTCAGAAGGGGACATAGATGGATATCATAGCTGATGTCAGATGGATCTTGGCTCAAAGCAAAGAATACCAGAGAGATGTTTACTTGTGTTTTATTGACTATACTAAGGGATTCAATTGTGTGGATCATAACAAATTATGGATAACATTGAGAAGAATGGAAATTCCAGAACACTTAATTGTACTCATGAGGAACCTGTACATAGACCAGGAGGCTGTTGTTTGAATACAACAAGGGGATACTGTATGGTTTAAAATCAGGAAAGGAGTGCTTCAGGGTTGTATCCTTTCACCATACTTATTCAATCTGTATGCTGAGCAAACAATCCAAGAAGCTGGACCTTATGAAGAAGAACGTGGCATTAGGATTGGAGGGAGGCTAATTAAGAACCTGCGATATGCAGACAACACAACTTTGCTTGGTGAAAGTGAGGATGACTTATAGCACTTACTGATGAAGATTAAAGACTATAGTCTACAGTATGTATTACACTTCAACATAAAGGAAACAAATCCTCACAACTGGAGCAATAAGCAGCATCACAATAGAAGGAGAAAAGATTGAAGTTGTCAAAAATTTCATATTACTTGGTTCTACAATCAACACCAATGGAAGCAGCAGTCAAGACAGCAAAACATGTATTCCATTGGGCAAATCTGCCGCAAAAGACCTCTTTCAAGCGCTGAAGAGCAAAGATATCTCCTTGAAGACTAAGATGCACCCAACCCAAGCCATAGTATTTTCAATCGCCTTATATGCATGTGAGAGCTGGACAATGAATAAGGAAGATCGAAGAAGAGTTGATGCTTTTGAGTTGTGGTATTGGTGAGGAATGCTGAAAGTACTGTGGATTGCTAAAAGAACTAACAAATCTGTCCTGAAAAAGTGCAGCCGGAATGTTCCTTGGAAGTGAGGATGGCCAGGCTTCATCTCACCCACTTTGGTCATGTTGTCAGAAGGGACCATTTTCTGGAGAAGGATGTCATGCTTGGTAAAGTGGAGGGTCAACGAAAGAGAGGGTGGACTGACATGGTGGCTACTGTGATGGGCTCAGGTATAGTAGGGATCGTGAGGCTGGCACAGGACTGGACATTGTTTTGTTCTGTTGTACATAATGTCATTATGAGTCGGAGATGACTCAAGGGCACATAACAACAACAACCCAAAGCAGTCTATATACATTCAGTGCAATCCCAACCAAGATCCCATCAATGTTCTTTAAAAAACAAAAAACAAAAAAACTGAATGGTAGTATACCAAGAAACAAATTAAAGATCTACCTAGCATCATTCATAACGCATATATATATATATATAAAACACTAAAGACTACCAGGCCAACACCACACAACAGACCTAAGACCCCTGAGCCAAGAGATCATAGTGTAGAAAGAAACGTTTACCCAATCATAATTTAATTTTCACTTTAACCAATCAGGTATGTGTGCCAATGATTGTAAAACCAAAAACCAACCAAACTCACTGCCATCTAGTCAATTCTGATTCATAGCTACCCTCCACTGAGTTTCCAGGGCTGAAATCTTTACAGAAGTAGATTGCCCCATTTTCCTTCCATGGAGCAGGTGGTGTGTTTGAACGGCCGAACTTCTGGTTAGCAGCCAAATCCCTTATTCACTGCACCACCAGAGCTCCTTAATGATTGTAAAGGGCACATTGAACAACACTTACTCACAATGAAATCAGCACTTGTCAAAATTGTATAAAAAGCACCTATTAATTGTACTTCTTTGGCTTTTGGCCTGTTTATAATCATAATGCTTGCAGCCAATTTCCCATCTATTCACTTTGGTTTTTTTGATATATAGCAATAAAAAATTTCTCTTGCTACGGAAGGCTTTGGTGATTTATTATACTACAACAATGGTATGCTATTAAATCTCAATAAAGCAATTAAAAATTTTGTTCAGTACATATATGCAACTATTATGAATGATTACCAGTTTATGGAACTGTTGGAAGAAATCGACAATAAATTTCATGTTCTTGTGTTCTTTGCCAATGCTTGTTGGTGGAGTTGTGGAAGAGTTTCACAGAGATTTACTGCACTATTAATTCCAATTCAAGATTTTTTTTTTTTAACAAAAGGAATGGTTGACAAAACAGGGTAGTGTAATTTGTTTTTTCACTAACTAGTTCACAATATATATGAATAAATAAAATTTGACGTTCAAGTAAGTTCCAAGGAAGGAAATACTTACTTTTGGCCTAACCAGACAGGATTTTGTGTTGACACTGAAACATTTCCTAGTGCAAATCTTGATAAACAGTACAAAAATATAGGAGTTTTAAAGCTGGGCCAGAAGTAACAAATGTCAGAATTCTGCACAGAGACTGAATACCCTCCCACCTTCTTCTAAATCCAGTAAAAGATTGAGAATCCAGGATTTTCCCACCCTAGCTGCTGGGTTATTCCTTCCTTCGCTCCAGAAGATAATTCCAAGCCATAAGATATGATTTCTAGTCTCAGGTCAACCAATGTGCAACAACATCAAGGACATATTTGCCTTGAAAAGCAAAGTGCTTCTTTCTTTCTTTTAAATTTTATTTTATCTATATATTTTAAAACTTTTTATTGCGATTTTGGTTAAAGTTTACAGAGCAAATTGGTTTTCCATACAATAGTTCATATACATTTTGTTTCATGACATTGATTGCAATCCCCGCAATGTAACAGCACTCTTCCCACTTCCTGAGGGCTTATTTCCTAATGCAGATGAAGGGAACAAGTAAAACCAATCCAATTTACTCCATCGGGCTGTGTGCTGACATATTTGAAACTACAGAGAAAAACTCAGGCGTGGCAACATGAAATATACGCAGCCTGAGTTTGAACCAAGTTCTCCTACGGACTTGTGTGGCTACGGGCAAGTCAAGCAGGTCTTACAAAGTTTCCTCATCTGTAAAACTTCTGTTTCCAAACTGGTAGAAATGAATGTGTGTGTGTGTGGAGGCATTTAGGGGCCTTCCCTTTGCGAAAAATGAGGGCGAGTATTGCAGCGGTCAGCTTCTAAACCCTGGTTGAGGGCTTCTCTGGCCCAACTATATTATTTACTGATGAGGAAGGCGCAGGAAGCCGACTGATTTGTCCATCATCACACAAAAGTAGTGTCAGGATTTGATCCAAAAGGCCACGGGGTCCCTGATGATGCTCACGCTACCCGCGTAAGAAGAGCGGCTAGCAATGGCTGCTCTGCAACATCACCTTCACCGAGGGAAGCTGAGGAGCGACATCTACCGGCAAGTGCAAGCAATGCAAAGAAGACGAGCGGGAAAGGATTCTGGGTACTGCGACATCCGGGAGCCAATACACTCAGTTCTCCCACCTAATTCCTTTTCCATTGGGCCGTGATAACTGTCAATCAATTTTTTGCCCAGTTTTTATTGGCTTATCTTCAATCAATTACATGCGCCTTTCAAAGAGTGTCTTTACATCATTAGGTCTCCTTCTGAGTCTTACGTAGTTTTCCAGTTCCTTTATTCCATTGGTTGGATCATGTCCTTCGTCTCGTTCATCCTGTTGGGGGCGGAAGCGAAAGAGCCCGTATTTCTATTGGCTTAGTTTGCAGAATGTGACTGTCTGCAAAGTCTACAGAGCGAGTGTTATTCAGGAAGAACGGCGCCGGAAGGGGCCAGTTTGTCAAGATGGCGACATCGGTGAGTGTCGTGTGGTTACTTCTTCGCGTCGCTATTTCAGACGTTTTCTTTCCTTTTAGTGGCTCGAGGCATCTCAGAGCAAACTATTGGCGCGAGGGAAGGGTGGTGATGAAAGTGGCTTGAAGGAGATGGCCTCCCCGGTTCCTGAGGCAACGGCAGCAGTCGAAAGACTGGGAGCTGGAGTTCGCTCCTCTCCAGTAATCTGAGGGGCAGGCCTGCTGTGAAGTGAAGCTGCGTATGTACCGGAGGCGATGGGCTCGAGGTCTAGGGTGTTTGAGGGTGTTTTCCGCCCAGACGTCCTGTTTTGTCACAATCATGAGGAAAACATCCCGTTTTCTCATAATCCATATTGTCCCTAAGGAGTATTCTGCTACTGGTTTATTCACCAGCCGCTGAGCGGGAGAAAGATGAGGCATTCTGCTTCCTAAAGATTTACAGCTTTGGATACTCTATGTGTCGCTATGAGCCAGAATCAACTAGATGACAGTGGGCTTGATTTTTTGTTTTTATACTCTTCTTCACCCTTCTGTAGGAGGAGGTGGTGGAGTCAGACCTGCCAAGCGCTGTGACACTTTTGAAAAACCTCCAGGAGCAGGTAAGTAGTGTCACCTTTCAGGTGACACGGGTTGTCTTTGTGGGCTTCACCCCTAAACTTTGACGATTTGAGGGCAGATATTTGAATGCTAGAAAAAACTATAAAAGTAAAATGACTTAATGAAAAGTTTTTCATGCAAGATTTCAAAATAATTGCTTTTTTCACTCAAAGGTACACAGAACACTCCATAAGCACCATCAGAAATCACATGAATCAATTTCCTTTGTAGCTAAGGAACAGTTGCTGGGCAAGGTGGTATGATTTGCTCTTTGGGTGACCAACTAATAAACATTTATATATTTCTCATTCATTCATTTTAACTTCAACCAGTGCAGATAAAGTTACAGGTGCCCCATCATAGTCCCCATTCCTTCCCCAAGATTTGATAAAGATTATCTCTAAAGCTTTCTCTCTGTAAAGTAGTAATTTTTTTCTACCCTTTGAAGAACAATCTGAAACCATTTTTCCTGTAGTATCCGGTAACTAAGAAGAGAATATTTTTAAGGTGGTATTATTTAACTTCTGCCCTTTAACTTCTGACATGATGCTTTCTAGTCAGCTGTTCTATTTGATCTAATTTCAGGTGATGGCTGTAACTGCACAGGTGCAAGCTCTGACCAAAAAAGTTCAGGCTGGAGCCTATCTTACAGGGAAGGTAAGACACACTTGAAGCATAAGCATCACTTGATGTTCTCAATAGTTCTTTCATTGTAGGTTTATTGAGTCAAGTGGGGAAGGCAGATAGAAGCAGTAGCGGTCACGTTACAGAGTCATGACAGGTGCTTTAACAGCTGAGGGTAGAAGTTAGCTGCCAGAGGAGTTGAGTAAGTTAGGAAAGCCTTCTCAGAGGAGGTAATAGGATTTTGAAGAATCAATAGGAGTCAGAGGGACAGAAAGGAATATGTGCAAAGGCACAAAGACCAAAAGCATGGTAGTACTCTGGGAAAGGAGGTAAGTCAGTGTGGTTGAATATACATTTTGGATAGGAAATGATTGCAAAAAAATAGTCACTCTGTGAAGAGCTATGTAGGTTAGATGAGGAGTTGCTGCAGTATTGCATCTAATCTAAGACGTTATATCCCTGTTAGTTTATTTTACTATGGTGTCTTACATGTTGTTGTGATACTGGGAGCTGTACCACTGGCATTTCAAATACCAGCATGGTCACCCATAGTTGTCAGGTTTCAGTGGAGCTTCCAGACTGCAAAAACGACAAGGAGGCCACATGTTCTGACCTCCTCTAACCCTACAAGGGGAAGGCAGGATTACCAGCAGTAATCCAAGGCCTATTACTGCAAGGCCAGACATGCTGCCTCCCTCCAGCCCTTTCACCAACCGTTCCTCCCAAGGCACCCACCACCTCTCTCCTGGGTTCGATAATTCACTGCAGTGGCCACACAGAACTCACAGATTATGGGGTTTATTAGGAAAGCACCAGGCTGCAACTCAAATTCAAGAAAAATGCTCAGTCTCTCTCCCAGCCCACCGTCCCTCGGCCAACAGTCTCTCACAGTCTCTTTCCCAGCAGCACTGGTCCCCCGGTGTCTCACTCAGCAATGCGTGTCTCTTGCATCTCTTTCCCAGCAACGCCTGTCTCTTTCAGGGGCGCGTGTCTCTTTCGGCAGCACGTCTTCCTCAACCAGCAGTCAGAGAGAGCGTTCTGCCTCCAGGAGGCTTCCTTTTGCTCCCGGAAGGGTGGTCAAACTAGCCAATCACAGCATCAGAACTCTAAGCACGTGAGAGAGAGTGAGAACCTCCCAGAACATTGTATTGTGCCACGCCCAACAGAAATACTCCAGGTGGGCGACTTTAAAATCAGGATCTCCTCAGTTGCTAATAGCAATTTCCACCTTGGAGTTTACAAAGTCTTATGGGTAGAAAAGCCACACTAAGTAACTTACTACACTGCACAGACTAAGACAGACTAGAAAGAAGGCCTGGTGATCTTTTTCTGAAAATTAGCCAGGAAAACCCTATGGATCACAACAGAATATGTTTGATACAGTGTTGGAAGATGCACCCCCTAGATTGGAAGGCTCTAACAATAGCCACAACAATGGACATAGATACACCAGTGATCATGAAGATGGCACAAGTCTGGGCAGTGTTTTGCTCTGTTATATATAAGGGGTCCATGAGTCAGAGCCATCTTGCCTGAAACTAAGAAGAAGAAGATGGTATTAATTGAGAATGTATCGCTTTTTTTATGTTGTTGTTGTTGTTGTTATTTGCCGTCGAGTCGGCCCCAACTCATAGCGACCCCTCCTTGGGTTTCCGAGGCAGTATCACTATGGAAGTAGGATTGCCCAACCTTCCTTCCGAGGAGTGGCTGGTGGGTTTGAACCGCCAGCCTTCTGGTTAGCAGTCAAGTGCCTTAGGCACTATGCTACCAGAGCTCCTTTTTTTTATGTAGTAAGGAGAAATGATACCTATTAATCTATGATGTAATACCATTGATTAAAAAATGTGTTCTAATTTTAGAGGTGTAAAAATATGAAAATGATGTGCATCTTAGAATTGAAATATGGTAGTTTTCAAATTAAGGTCTTAAAGAACTTTCTCAGGGATCATTGAGAGGGGGTTTCTGATAGGAGGACCCCTCATCTTTGCTTGATTTAGAAAAACTCTGATGATTCTTTGTCCTTAGGTATTATTTAAACAGAACATACCATATTTCAATAGTGTGAAAATCATTGTAGTAGATAATAAAATTTGTTCAAAGATTTTTAAGCAGGGGAGTTACAGCAGATTTATGTTTTAGAAAGGAAATGAGCTGCATTTTTGAAGTATTGTTTTCGTGCTGATTCTCATCTTCACTTATTATCTTCTTTTTTTTTTTCTTTCCACTTAAGATTTTCATCTGTGCTTTTTCTTCTTTGTTTTTGTTTCATATGTTTAAAACCCAGTTTAAACTTGATATGGTCAAATATGTCACTACAGCCTGCTACTCATCTTTTTAGCTGTCTTTGTCCTGGATACTGTGCTTTGACCCACTTGGCCTTTTTTTTGATGGACTGCTACCATGCATCTTATATTACCACATATTTGTTTATTCATTGAGCAGATATTAACTAGGTTATCTTTCATGACCTAAGACCTTTTCTAGTTTTTGTTGTTGTTGTTATTTTGTTTGCCATTAAGTCAGTTCTGATTCATGGCAACTGCATGTGTTCAGAGCAGGGTTCCCAAGACTGTAACCTTTCAGAAGCAGGTCTCTAGGCCTGTCTTTTGAGGTGCCTGTGGGTGTGTTCACACCGCTAACCTTTCAGTTGACTGAAATATCCTATAATATGTAGAACATTCCCCCATAACAGAGACTTATTAGGTCCCAGTGTCATTAGCTCTTAAGTTGAAAAGCCCTTTTAAAGTTTTTGTTGATTTTCCTGCCCTTCTATCTTTCAGTAATTCTCAGTGCTTTGCTTCTCATGTTAGCATTATTTTTGTTGGCTATTTCAGGTACAGTTAAGTTCTTGAGACTACTACCAAATACCTTACATGAACCAATTTGGGAAATTTTGAACTTGGAAAAAATAGTATCTTGTCTGCTGAGCACTCCTGAGTCACCAAAACTGGATCTGCATCTCTAACTCTTTTGTTCACCTCAGGGTCTCAGCTTCTTAGAAGTGAAGGACCAGTTACTGCTCATGTACCTTATGGATTTGAGCCACCTCATCCTGCATAAAGCTTCAGGAGGGTCTCTTCAGGGACATGCTGCAGTTTTGAGACTGGTGGAGATTCGCACGGTATGAAGCATTTAGCATCTTAGAGTTCTAAGTTTCAAAATCCTGAACTCCAGGACTGTCACACAGTAGCTCGTTCAAATGGGTGTTCTCATGTTTCAGTGAGAAAACCAAGTGAAAAAAATACTTTTCTCCTCATTTGCTCTATTTTGTTCATATTTTACATGCTTTATCTAGCAGCGTGATATAGTGACCTTGATGTGTGTTTAACTTTGGGTAATTACCCTGTTTAATTACCATGTTACAGGTTTTAGAAAAGATTCGTCCGTTGGACCAAAAACTAAAGTATCAGATTGACAAACTGGTCAAGACTGCAGTGACAGGCAGCCTCAGTAAGTGGAGGAAGGCTACAAAGTAAAGTAGGGACCATAATAGAGTTCCAAATCTTATAAAACCTGGGTTTGTCATTTCAGGTGAGAATGACCCACTTCGCTTTAAACCTCATCCGAGCAATATGATGAGCAAGGTAAGGGATTGCATTATCTTCCTGATTTTCCTAACGAGTCTAAACCTAAATGAGCCCCTCATAGTGACCCAGGATCTCCTGTGATTGTTTTATTACTCTTGATCCCAGTTTGTCCCTTAAAATGGTTGAGTATGAGATTCCCTTTCCTCTCTTTTGTTTATATCCCTACTTTTCCTGGGTTATTCTAGCTGTGTTTTTCTTCTCATTTGCATAACCAACACTTCCTGTGTTTTGAGGACATTGTGTTCTTTTTGTAGTTGAGCTCAGAGGATGAGGAGGAAAGTGAAGCAGAGGAAGGCCAGTCTGAGGTGACAGCAAAGAAATCTGTAAAAGGAGCATCTAAGAAATATGTTCCACCACGCTTGGTTCCCGTACATTATGGTATAACCTGTGACTGGTGCCTCCTCAGCATGAATTGTGTTTCTCTTTTCTTTTTCTCTATTGTGGGATGACCCTTGCTAATGTTTATCACATAGATGAAACAGAAGCTGAGCGGGAGAAGAAGCGTCTGGAACGAGCCAAGAAGCGGGCATTGAGTAGCTCTGTTATTCGGGAACTTAAGGAACAGTATTCTGATGCTCCAGAGGAAATCCGTGATGCTCGGCATCCTCATGTCACTCGCCAGAGTCAGGAGGATCAACACAGGTCTGAATCCTTGCAATTAGAAACTACGTCTACTCTATAGAGACCTGTCCTTGAGCTTTGGATAGATATAATTAAGTCTGCTACCAAGGGAAACACTTACATAGGAAGTATTGTGGGAAACTTAGAATGATAGTTTCTAAGAATTAGAGTTTTGAAGTACAGTATAGTAACTAAAAAAAAGGCTTTGTTTTTTCAACTGTTCAGGCTAAGGTTCCACATTCTGAAGCATATGCTATGTGAAGAGGAATATATACAATTTCCCTAGTAGGGCTTTATAATTCTGTATTTCAGTGTCACAGCTTTCACTTTGGTGGAAAAGGCAATAAAGGCAGATTTTTTTAATGGCCCTGAGAGTGCTAGATAAGTTTAGAGAAGAAAAGTAGAACAGCAATTGTAATTTGAATACAGACTCATCAACTTTGCTTACATAGCAGTCTCTACTGTTGATAGATTTGGGTAAAAGGGTCCATTTAGGGAAAACTGTTTATAGAGCTATAATACAAGAATTCCCTGATAAAATATTAAAAATATTCCTATAGATAGGCTATGGGTTTGTCTATAGGGTGGAGGGAAGTCCTAGCACAGAATATTTCATTGAGGAAGCAGTGTGGAGTATTGTGTATGTCCTTCCTAAATACTCTGTTGATGTGCTATGAAATTCCTTGAAAAGTATCTGAGCAAGAGGTGAGTAAATACCCAGGGCCAAGTTCTTGGCTGCAGCTCTCTCTCCATCATCTGAGCCTGCTGGAAACAGTGTCTGTCTTCCTCTGGCAGGATTAACTATGAGGAAAGCATGATGGTGCGTCTTAGTATCAGTAAACGAGAAAAAGGGCGACGAAAACAAGCAAATGTCATGAGCTCACAGCTTCACTCCCTCACACACTTCAGTGACATCAGTGCTTTGACAGGAGGAACCCCTCATCTAGATGAGGTGAGGTTGAGATACAGTGTGGGAGGGGACCTTCATGCTCTTGGCCATACGTGTGTGGGTCTTGTTTCTTATTACTTGTTACCATGAGGTACTTGGTAAGGGATGCTGATACTTAGAAGTGCACTGCTATTCCTTCACTTCTCCATCTGTCTCCAGGACCAGAATCCAATTAAGAAGCGGAAGAAGATGCCTAAGAAAGGTCGGAAGAAAAAAGGTCAGTGAAAGGCTAGAGTTCAGGTGATCAAGTACAGTGTGGGAAGTATGAGTTGGGACTCCAACTCTCTGAATTTGTTAGCCTGATTCTCAGCAATCTGTGTATTGTTTTCTTTAGTGGGCACAAGTCTCCTTAGATGAGCATTTTTTTCTTTCCCAAACTGGAAATTAGCAGCATTCACAAAAGGGATTTCTGGATCCTGTTTCTTAAGTTCCCGTAGCTCCTGTTCAGACTTCCTTGAATAGAGCTATAAAAATGTCACTTGAAGGAATCATTATCCCATTTCCGTTTGATTCCTATTTCTAATCTTTTGTCCTGGAAGAATGTAAAGAGTAGTGCCCAGGGGACCCACTCTCTAGATGCCTTTTTTTTTTTCCTGTCCCTTCAGCTTTTCCAACTGTCCTTTGCCTCATTCTTGGTTTCCCTTCCTTTCAGGTTTTCGGAGGCGGCGATGATTATGGGTATACATATTTATGTATTTTTTGTCATCCTGGGATACTTCTAATTTCACTGTATGTAGGGTTTTGTTCTTGGAATTCATTAATTGTTTGGACATGTGGAACAATCTTTATTAATAAAATTGATTTTACATAACACATTAAAGCCCCCTTTGCACATGTATTATATGAGTGGAACTGCTGGTATGGGGCATTTTTGCTGAGGGGGTGGTAAAAGAAGAAAGATGAGATTTTTGGGGGAGTAAGAGAAAGTTGGCTTTATGTATTTTTCCTTGAGAATGTATTTTTCCAGAAACCAGAAATTGGTTATTTTATAAAAATATTGAGAGATTAGTATAATCAACTCTTTCAACACATTACCCCAACTTCCTTTATAATTTGTTGTCTTAATAGCTGAAATAACATACATTTTAAGTTTTATTCTGTCTTGGTTATATAGTGTTGCTATAACATACTACATACTTCAGTACCTTTAACAAACACTTATTATTCTCACAGTTTAGGAGGCTAGAAGTCTAAATTCAGGGTGCTGGCTCTAGGGGAAAGCTTTTCTGTCAGCTCTGGAGGAGAGTCCTTGTCTCTTCTTAGCTTCTGCTTCCTGGTTCCTTGGAGATCTCTGTATGTCTTGCCATCTCTCTTTCCTCGTCTCCACTTACTAGCTTGCATTTAATTTAATCCCTTTTATACTTTAAAAGAGATTGACTCAAGATACACCCTATACTGATTCTGTTTCATTCGCATAACAAAGACAACACATTTCCAAATAAGATTATAACCATAGGCATAGGTGTTATGATTTACAACACAATTCAATCTATAACATTCTACCCTTTGGCTCCCCAAAATTCATCTTATTGCCACCTGCAAAACACATTCATCCCATTGTATCATCCCAGAAGTTTCAAATCAACTCCAAGCCCAAAATCTAATCCAAATCATCAAAATCGTATATGGGTGAAATGTTAGACATACTTCATCCTGAGCAAAATTGCTCTTCATTTGAGAGCCTGTGAAATCTGGAGTATAGGTTATCTGTTTCACAAATACAATGGTGGAACAAATACAAGGTATACATTTCCATCACAAATGGGAGAAATTGGAAGGAAAGAAGGGATAATGGATACCAAGCAAGTCCAAAACCCAACAGAACAAAATTACATTAGCTCTCAAGGCTTGAAAATAATCATCTTTTCTCTTCAGAAGGACCATCTAGGCAATGGCCCTGGGCTTCAGTTCCCTTCCCAGGCTCACTGGAATGGAAACTCTGCTCCCTTGGCCCTGCTCTAGTCCATCTGAGTGACCCCTTGGTCTTCTGTCCTTTGGCCATAGCAGCCTCATACCCTCAGCCTTGGGTGGGACCCATTCCCCTGGCATACCTAAATGGCAGTCCAGCAGCACCACAGTCCAGAACTGAGTTGGTGATGATCCAACTCTTGAGATCCTGGAGGCCATAGCCCCACCCTTCAAGAAGGCTCTGCTTTCCATGCTCCTTCCAACAGTTCTGATCTCCAAGCTGATGCAGGGATGATTCTGTTCTTTTCTTGGAGGACAACAGATAAAACTCCTTTGGCCGGTTTCTTGCCAGCAGAATTCCAAGAGGCAGTGTTCTCTCCTTTTCTTTCTCTGTCCATTTCAGTCTGTGGTGGGTTTTCTGCTATGGTAGTTATGTCCATCAGTTGTAGGTGTAATCTTTCTAACAAAAGATTGTGTAGCCACATCCTTGATGAAAATTCTAGAACACATGTCTTTAGTGTGTACCACAGGACTTTCCATATCTTTAAGTTTTATTTTCATTTTGCACAGTTCATTTTTACGTCCCTCTCTTTCCTCACATTTTACTATGAGTGGTAAGGAGAAACCTTGCAACCTCTTTAAGATCTTGCTTAGAAATCTCATTAGCCAGATATTCAAGGTCATCGCTTAGGAGTTCTGCCTTCCACCAAACATTTGAACATAATTTAGACAAGTTCTTTGTCACTGCATGAAAATCATCACCCTCCCTCAATTGTCTAATCATATTTTCCTTTGAAACTTTAACAGAGCACATTTAACATCCACATTTCTATCAACATTCTGTTGTTGACACCATGTGTATTCTCTGAGACAGTAGAGACTTTCTCTACATCTCTCTCTCCTTACTTCCTTCTGAGCCCTCACCAGGTTTGCCTTTTATGTCCATAATTCTACCAACAGTTTCTTCAAGACAATCTAGGCCTTTACTGTTAGGAACCTTAAAACTCTTCCAGCCTATACCCATTACCTAATCTGAAATGGCTTCCATGTTATAGGTTTTTGTCAGTACCAAATTTTGCCAAGTTTTGCTGCTGTAACAGAAATACCACACATGGGTGCCTTTAACAAACAGATTTATTTTCTCACAGAATAGGAGGCTAGAAGGCTGAATTCAGGGTGCAGGCTTCAGGGGAAGGCTTTCTCTCTCAGTCGGCTCTGGAAGAGGGTCCTTGTCTCTTGTGAGCTTCTGCTTCCTGGCTCTTTGGATATCTCCTGTGTCTTGGCATCTTCCTCCATCTCTGGTTGCATTTAATCTCATCTACCAAGAGATTAACTCAAGATACACCCTGTACTAATCCTGTCTCATTAACGTAACAGAAACAACCCAGTCCCAAACGGGATTATAAGCACAGGCATAAAAGTTAGAATTTACAGCACATGTTTTTGGGGACACTGAATCCATAACTATATCTTGCTGGCCACCAGGTGGCATTAGTGGTTCAGGAAACTTCCTTTCATGCGTGACTATAATCAAAAGATTAAACCCTTCCTCATTATCAAGAATTACTCTTGTCTCTGTTTCTGAATATTTTTCTTCTCTTTATAAATTAGTGAACATGGGGCTGATCATTGGTCAGTTATTAAGAGAAAGTACAACTAGAGAGAATAGTGAATGAGAAGACGAGTGCAAAGAATCAGTCTAATCTTGCATTTTCCAGCCTCTGAGCCTCCTTCAACTAAGACCTCACTTCACCAGAGTCAGTAAAGGCCAACCTTTTTACAAAGAACTTGTAAAAGAATGCTAGCAAGCAGGTAGGTAGAAATTTCCTAGCTTGAAGGTGAAAAGAATGAAAACTGCAGAGTTTAACAGCCAGCAATCTAATGGGAGTTACATATCTGAGGTCTTGTATTCCATCCAGAGAAGGACCTCTGTTGGAGAAAAATCCCTTAATGCCCTGTCTTAAAAAAACCAAGAAAACATCACCGTATTTGGTATTTTTTTCTCTTTAGGCCTTGGGTAATGCAAACAGCTAAAAGATGGATAAAAAGAAGAGTAGAATGAATTTATGGAAGACTTCTAGTTTTTAGGGTTTTTTTTAAATAAGGACACGATATCATGAACAGCTAATTTTTAGGTCTGGCACTTCTGGGTAGCATCATGGAAAGGAGTATAATTTGGGTCATTATATCACTAAAACCTTGTTGATTATGAAACCTATAAATTTGGATTTATACTGTTGTGCCTGAAGTTTGTTTTCAGTCAGCTATAGCCTGATAGAAGTTAGGAGACTGGTCTCAGTGCTTTCTTCAGCTAACTATGTGATCTTGGCCACATTAATTAACATTTCTGAACTTTAATTTTCCTTAGCTGAAAAACGAAAGAAGTAGACCGAATCTCTGAGATTCCTTCTAAATCAAAGAGCCTAGAGCTTTTCTCACAGATCACACCAAGATGAATTTGGTCCCAGGGCCTTTAATTCAGTCTCTGGCAGATCTTAGGTAGCCTTATGTGTCTAGAATCCAACACAATTGGATTCTACAGTTAAAATAAGAACATCTTACTGTGCAAGGGACCTTCATATTCTGTTTCCTTGAGTGAGTGTAGGCAAAGAGCCACAAGAACAGATTGAGAGATTCTTAGCCCTTTCTGGCTAAACTAACTAGAACCACTTTTGTTCAGGTCAAAAATGCTTTGGGTAAGACCACTACATTTGCTTCTTAGTTACTAAGATTTTTGGATTATAGGAGCTACCAAGGGAACAGATACGGTGCTTGCTTTTTTTTTTTTTTTAAGAGTTTACCTTGTGTCACACACTGAGCTAAGTGCTTTACACTTAATCTTTACAAAACATAGTTTTTGTAAAGATTGTTTCTCAGTTTGTAGTGAGGTACCTCAGACACTTGGGTTAAACAACTTGCCCAAGGTCATACGGCTAATGAGTTACAGAACAGTGCTTGGGACACACAAAGGATGGAGGACCTCAAATGTCCTGTAATCTTAAAAGTCTTCATATATATTATTTATATATAAATACACATATTCCTAGGTAGTTTATAACATCCAGTTCTCCTCTCCTCCCTGCCCCATTTCTGTCAGAAGCTATAAGTTCCAGACACTATTCTGGCCTCTTGGGATAGTAGTGAACAGAACAAACAAAATACCTCCTTTATAGCATTCACATTAATTCAATCTAGTCTTTAGTCCCTTGACATCTTACTTTCTTGGCCTCTGGATGACAGATATTGTTTGCAAGGGCTTTCCAACAAAAAGAATTATTCTGAGAGTGTTTGTACCAATGTCATCAAAGAGTTTTTAGTCTGTGTACCTTGAGAACTAGAGAATCCATTTTACTTGGATTCTCAATATGTACGAGACTAAGCGGGTTACTTGTGTTAAAGTAGGGATGAGAGGTCCTTGAGCTCAGTGTACTTACAACCTCCTTCCCCCAAGATTCCTAAGGAGCTCCGAAGAACCTTTAGAACTCTATGGGACATAGTTTGAAGAGCACTGTTTTAGTAGTTGAGCAAGAGAACTAAGAATTAGAATTTCAGGGTTTCTTTATGACTTTTGTTCTGTTACTTGCTTTTTTTCTTTCCCTTATTCCTACTCATAAGTTCCATTTTGATTGTTAAGCCACATGAATGTTAGATTTCTTCAGTGGAATACTGAAAACAAACCATTTCCAATATTCACTAAGTAATATCTGTCATATGTGATGTTGAGAGAGTCCTGGTATTATTCTGGGCAAGTAGTTCAGCATCTCTGCTTTAATTTTTCCATCTTAGAAGTGGAAAAGAGTGCTTGACCAAGGCCTGTTTTTGCCTCTCAAACTATGTTTTGTTATGATCATGAAGGCTTAGGGAAATTTTTCTCAGGAATTCACAGTAGTCTCCATGGATACTTTGTTGGAAAAACACTTTTTTATAGGTGAGGAAGGGGCGATCTGAGTGTATCTGTTTTCAGCACCACGGAGAGTTCATTTACTAGTCTGGTGGAAGGTACATCTTGAAACCAGTCCTTGGAGCTGCATGGTATGGACCTGTTATTTTACAGAGCCCTCTTTACTTGTCCAAATTTTAGTTCTGATTCGTGTAGATTGGGTAAGAATTAGCAGCAGTCCTGAGAGTCCTCTATCCTCCTTGGAATCTTGTCTGTAAACTCTAGTTTCATGTTTAGATTTAACCAGTGGTTTGGCCAACTTGAGGGAGAAGTGGATACAATGCTGTCTTCTGTTGCAGTAATGACATTATTCATATTGTTGTGCACAAGGTTTTTACCAGCCTTAAGAAAAATTCTGTCCCCTGCTCTTCTTTGCTTACAGACCCTTGAGGAGACTTAACAGTTGCTTTTTCATTCCTTGAGTTCAGCCTCTTTCTGCTTCTGCATGGAGAAAGTAATCATTGCTTTGGCTCTCTGCCCAGTCTTGCTTTTGTATTTCTTTGATCTCATTGTTCAGAGGGTCTCAGAGAAGCCCCAAGAGCCATGCCTTTGCATGTTTAAGCTATTGATGCTTTTGAAATAACAGAGTGTCGCCATGTACAAAGGGTATTAAAGGTCTATCTTGAACAAATTTGGGTCAATAGGTGGCAGTAGTCATCTAGTCCCGAGGTCCCCAATACCCCCTGAACACAAGCACATTTGATGGCCATTATATTTAAGGTTGTGAGAAAGGAGGTCACGTTGAAATCAAAATGGGGAAAAAAGCAATCCCTTTTGGTGGAAATGTTGAAATGTGCTGGATAACTTCTGTGGGAGTGGTGTAGGGAGGAAGATTGCTGTCAGATAGTGAAAGGCACTGTTAGGAGGGAGTGAGGCCACAGGATTGGGGGTGCATGGGGGTAGTAGACCTAAGATATGTGTCCTAGGTCTTCTGAGACTGTTAAATGGGGACCAGGGCCAAAAGGATGAAGTCTAGGACTGGGGGAAGTAGAGAGAGATGGGGGAGGGAGGGGCAGAGCTGTGTGAAGGGTCCATAGAAAGGGTGGGCTGTGAAGGGGAGGACTGCGGTTAGAGGGGGAGGGGGAGGCTGCTGCAATGCTGAGCCTATCTAATGGGAGAGGGGAGGGGGAGGTATTGGTCTGTGCTGCAGCTGCATTGGCTCCCCTCCCCCACACTTCCCAAGGAGCCAGAGCAGTGCTGGCAAATCTGTCTTCATGTATTTATTATTATTAAAAATGTGACGGATTCTTCCTCTGGAAGCACAACAAATACCACTGATCACATTTCCCTCCCCATTCCCTCTGCAGAGTTTTTGTGTTCTCTCTTTCATTCTCTCCATCCTACTGCCCGCCTCACCAACACATAAACACACACACATACAAAACACCTTGGTCTGTCTGACTGGTAGGGGGACCCTTCCTTTCCTTTCCTTCTCAGAGCTTGGTGGCTCCCTGGGGGTTTCTAATAATGGTTGGGAGTTTCCAGGCAATGATGGTGGGGAGCAGATGAGTGAGGGGCATCCATTGCACCATGGAGGGAGCTCTACTCTCCAACATCCAGTGGAGAAAGGAAATCACTTGGAATGAAGATAATATCCTTTCTCCAGCTAATGAAAGAAGAAGCAGGCTTTCACATCTCTCTCAGTACCTGGCATTCCTCCCCTTTCATACTCTTCTTTTTTACTGCCTGAATTTTGAGGAGAAACATTGACATGGGAAAAGCCAGTTCTCTGTCTTTCCTCCCTTATCTTGTTAAGTCCCCTCTTCCCAAGAGAGTCATATAGAATTTATTCTTCTAGCCTGAGTGTTGTGCTACTGAGAGGTTTGAAGGGCAGAAGCCATGGCTTTTCTCTCCCCCACCTGCACCCCGACATCCATACCTAGGCTCTCGAGGTGGGGGCCTCTTTTGTTGCCGTCTCTAACCCTTCACCATACCCATAGGTGGTGCTGCTGTTGCTCCACATGCAAGGCCCTCCTCCCCAGCATCATTCCCTCCACTCCCTGTCACCCTCCCCCTTTCCCCAGCCTTCTACAACCTGATTGTTATTCCACCAGCGTCTCCTCTACTGTTCCCTTCCTCAAATTAATTTTGTGGCATTCCCCCCCCCCCAGTGCCATCTTCTTCCCCTCCCCCCTGCTCCAGCTCTCTTCCTTTCTGTTTCTCTCTTTTTCTCTGTCTGCAGGATCGCCATCTCACTGCCCTAGCTAAAATCCATGTTCTTCTTTTCCCCTTTTTGTGCTTTTTCTTTATCTCTTCTACTGTTGGCATCTCACAGATGACTCCTAACAATGGGGTTGTAGAAAACCAAACTCACTGCTGTCGTTGAGTTGGTTCCAACTCATAGTGACCCTTCTTGGGTTTCTGAGGTGGTATCTCTACAGAAGTAGATTGCCCAGTCTTCCTTCCGAGGAACGGCTGGTGGGTTTGAACCACCAGGCTTCTGGTAAGCAGTCAAATGACTTAAGCACTACACCACCAAAGCTCCTAGAAAAGAATAGGGGAAATAAAGATCGGTGTTGGAGACCAGGTCAGAATGATGAGGGAAATGAATGGAGATGGGGAAATACAGATTTCCATTTCTGGTTTGGATAGTGAGAGTTTAAGTTACAAGGGTTACTGTGTTATTTGAGTCTCTGGTATTTGGTCCCATGTCCTGGGAAAATTGAAGATAAGGAGTAGCAAGGAATTGGATAAAAAAGGGCTTTATCCAAAAACTTTTGTTAGAGATTTTTAAGGCTAGCTGTACTTTTGCTATCCTGTATTTGGAGCACTCTGGAGGAAAGCCATGCTCTATAACCTGTTTCTATTTGGGAGATGATCTGATTTTTTGATCCCCAGAAGGTCCTTGCCAGGGCAGCAGTGATGCTTACTTGGCGATCAACCTGGCTGACTGGTTATTGCTGAAGACAGTTCTGGTGCAGGACCTCAGCCTGCTCTTCTGGCCTGCTTCTTCCTCCTCTCATTCCATGTATCTCTTTTATCTCTGCTGAATTCAAAGCTTGCGCCACTCAGCTCACAGCTCCCTTTATTGTTTAACCTTCCCAGAATATAGTCCAAACTCAGTAGACCATGGCCACCAGCTCTTGCCTCACCTTGCTTCCCTCTTTATATGGGGACTTCTCATTGTGTGACCAGTACCCCAGACCCCTCAGCCAACTCAGCAGTGTTGTTGATTATAAAATTATCCAATTTCTAGGATGGCTAATTTTCCTCTTAAGATTCTTTATGAATTAATAGCATCCTAGTAACTCCCTAAGGAGCTTTGTTGGTGTAGTAGTTAAAGCATTTTGACTGCTAACCAAAAGGTCAGTGGTTCAAACCCACCAGCCACTCTGTGGAAGAAAGATGAGGCAGTCTTGCTTCCATAAAGATTTATAGCTTTAGAAAAATCAGTGGAGGTCTCTATGCATCAAAATTGACTCGATGGCATTGAGTCTGGGTTTTTTTGGTTAGTAACTCCCTGGATAGTAATGCTGGGTCTTTGCCTTGTGTTTGCTCTAGGAAATGTCCATAAAATGAACAGTGTGGCCTCTCTCTTGTTCCCTGGTTGTATGTAGGAAAGAGAAGGGAAGGAAGTCTTCTATCGCTTAAGTGGCAACCCTAGAGTGGCTGGCTTCCATTTCTGCAGCATGCCTGAGTCTAAGCTGACTCCTGGACTATGGATAGAGGCAGAGTTTGCCTGCCCAGCAGAGCCCCAGAAAGATCCATAGTGTAATGGATATAGTATAGAATACTATATCCATTACTTTATTATATGAACCCCAGAAGTGCCTAGGATCTCTTGACTGCTTTTCTTCCCTTTCTAGGTGTATGTATTGTTAGAGTCACATGAGCCTGTGGCCTCTTTGTTTCCTCAACTGATTTTCCTATTGCCTTTCTCAGGAACCTCTCTCATCCTGTTCAGCAGACTAGTTGGAGCTGTAGTTTCATGTAACATTGATGATGATCCCTAAATTAAGTATTTCATACCTAGTGCTTAGGTACTATAGCTGAAATTGGTTGATTTTTGTTTGCTTCCATTCGTAGGTCTTACAGGGGGAAGTGATTTGCCCAGGACTATACAAATAAATCATTAGTAGAGTTGGCATTAGACCATATATTCTCTGATACCTAGGTCTGGCTTAGGTTTATCATCCCTTGGAAACTAAAGAACCCACTTCATCATCAAAGTCACTGATAGCCTTGAAGCCAGCAGCGTGATAATATTTTGTGTCTAACCCAGCTTTGGCCATCCATATGAGGTACCTGGCTTGCCGGGAAAGCGCTAGCATTTTCCCCAGACATTACACAGTCCAGCCTATCAGAGGGACTCAGTAGTGCCAACGTAGGGAATTTCCAAAGCCCTAACTTCTATTTCTCATTTGGTTTGAACTTACTGCTAATTAAGGTATCCCTTCCCCTAAACCTTCCTTTCAAAAATGCCATGACTTTGGATGGCACGTGGCAATAGATGTTGCAAAGTCTAGAGTCTCATCTCATCTCTTGCTGCTCATTTGCAACAAAACTTTTCAGTTCCAGAACCACTTAAATAACAAAAGGCTCTTTGGATCACCTTTTCCTCAAATCTTAGGAATTTTTCTCTAGTGTTAAACCATCATTGTAGGTATACTAATAAGTGTTCTTCTCATTTTTATTTTTAATTAAGCCTGGAATAAGAAATATATTTAGATAGCATTCACATTTCCACTTTGACTCAGCCTATAACACCTTACTCCAGGAATGACTTTGTTTCATCTACCAGCCTTGAGTTTAGCCCCACGAGTGGGCTCTGGAGAATAGAAAATCCCTGAGTTTCTACTTCTTCTCTCCCAATTTTGATTCACTCACTGCTGGATCTTGCAGTCAGCCTTAAGTGGTAAGGAGATCAAATCAGAATTCCTAGCCAGGAAAACTCTGTCTCTCAGCTACAATTACCCTTTTTTGCCACTGCGTTTAGCTCTATGGGAGTTAACACCAGAAAGCCTTCCTGTGGCTTCAAACCCTCCTTCTCAATTCCCTTCAGCCAATTCTTATGTAATCTGTTACTGAAGGCAGACCCCCTTCTTGCCCTCCTTTATTGCCTCCCAAGACTTTAAGTCCAAAAGCTTACTAGATGCCTCCCACCAAAGAGGTACTTTCTGAGACCCAGCCTATCTTCTCTTTCTCATCCCTCAAATCATTCCCCTAATGGGATTTATTTTCCCTTCAGAGTATCAGATGACACCCCCAGAGAGCCAGCTGAGTGCTGCTAAAAATCCCATTCCTCACCCATCTCCCTGCTGGAGCTCCTGGAATCAGGTTCTGCAGCCTCCTGTCATCCTAGCCTCCTTTTCTGTTCATTTGGAAGCTTTTCTCCATTGCTTTTGATAAAATCCTGGGTTGGCAGAAATGTCCAATATTTAGGAAGATCCCACGGGAGAGGTTCATTGTCTCCGGCACCTTAGTTGACCCTCAGAAGGACCTGCTCCTGCACTCTGCCTGCGATGCTGGCATTCCCCCTCTGCCTGGCCTAGGCGGGGCACGATCAGTAGGTGGAAGTCCATCAGCATGGACATTCTGTCCATCTGTATCCATCATGGCAAACAAAGCATGGCTCTGCCCCTGACTTCCTGTTCTTCCTTTTTCTCCATTATTTATTTTCTTTGCCTTCCCCCACTTCTCCCTTCCCTTGTCATGTATACCCTTTATTCCTCTTCCTTTAACTCCATGCTGTTCATTTGCTCACCATTGCCCATCTGTGTCTGCCCCCCTGTTTTTCACTTTCTATACCTGTCTTCCCCATTGCCTGCTCATGCTGAGGAAACAGCATGGCATGGGAAGAATGGCAGCAGAGTGGGTCTCTGGTTGCCAGAGTAAGCTATCCCTTTTTCTCCATAGTGTCATTGGCTGTGTTTTCCCATCTTGTCCTCAGTAGTCCTTAGGAACCAGGGAACCCCAAAATGCTGGCTCTCTCTTGGAATAGACAAGCTCTTCTCTTAGCTTCTTCCAGTATTGAAGAAGAGAGGAGTCATTCAGTTCAGATGCCCCCTTCCTTTGCTCTTCCTAAGCGTGGGTCTGTCCGTGTCTCTCCCTCCCTTTCTCTTATTTTCTCATTCTGTCTGTCTCTCCCCAGCACAAAGCAGCAGCAGCAGGACTGAATGAGTCCGTCTAGAGCCTCTGCCAGCCTATGCCCCTCACTTTTGCCCCTCCCCCCTCGCTGTGCGTGCTGTTGGGGGGGGACTGGAGGGCGGTGGCATGGTGCCAGCCAACCCAGAACCATCTGCGGTGCCTTCTGCACTGAAGCGGGGCTCGTCTCCACCGCCCTCCTCCTCTCCATTCTTCCTCCCCCATTTTTAATTAGCTGCTGAATTAATTAAATCCCAAATGCTAATTAACATTCCTGTAGGGAAGAATGCAGGTCAGAAAAGTGGGGGTGGCAAAGCAAGGCTTCTGTCCACTTGAGATAGGAGGTTTAGGGTGGAAAGGCTGGGGGGGTTGGGGGAGGAGAGGAATAAAGGGCTGATGAGGAACGAACCTGAGTGGAAAGAAACCTGAAAGAGGTTTGAAAAGACAGAAGAGAAATCATGAGGAATGGAACCTATTAAAAAAGAAAATAATTAGAATTATTAACATTGGGGAAATGAAAGTGTCTTGAAGTCTCTAAACGTTAGGAGGTTGTGTGGGTCTCAGACATTATTAGCATGAATAAATAACCTGAGAAACAATGATACAGAGGATGTTAATTTGCTGCTTTGAACATCATCTGAAGAAATAAATTTCGATTTTAATACAAATCCTTTAAGTTAGAACTGAAGGAGGACTTCCTCCTTACAAGGAATGCTCTGTTGGAGGGGCTGTTTGGGAGATAAATTTGTATCTGTCCATTATAATGCTTTACTTTGTCTTCTGGAACCACCCTTGGAAATCTGTCCAGCTCTTTTGTTTCATCATTTCTTCCATTTCCTTTAGCTGCTCTATGTTTAAGAGCAAGTTTCAGTCTCTTCTGACATCCCTTATGGTCTTTTCTTCTTTTCCTGTCTTTTTAATGACCTTTTGCTTTCTTCATGTATGATGTTCTTGGTATCATTCCACAACTCTTCTGGTCTTCAGTCCTTGGTGTTTATTGCATCAAATCTATTCTTTAGATGGTGTCTAAATTCAAGTAGGATATAATCAAGGTCATAGTTTGGCTCTTGTGGACTTGTTCAACAGGAATGAGATGTAACTAGTATACCTGAGGGGTTCAAGAAACAAAAAAAGTGTACATAATACAGTGTAGCAGTTCTCTCTAGTATGTACACTGTACATCTATAGCACTTATTCCTGTATGTCTTTTGTATCATATTACACTGTTACTTATTCTTTCTTCTAGCTGTGTCTTATCTGTTTACAGAGAATGTAGCTCCTTGAGGACAGAAACCCAGGTCTTTGGAGGGAGGTACAATAGCACCTAGCCTAAAGGCTTACATATAGCAGCTATTTAGTAAATCTGTTCATTAACCTACCGTCAAATATCAAGGTGTAACAACAGATAGAGTCTGTGGTAATTCTGGTTGTAACAAATTTACATCCTCTGGCAAGAGAGATCTTATTTTTGAAAATTGCAAAAAGTGATAGGTATGGATTTAAATGTGGTAGGTAAGATAGGTAATGAAACAAGATAATACTGCTTAGGCCTCTAACAGGGATTTGAAGCCAGTGCCTAAAGAGGGGCAGTGCTAAAGAGAGGCAATTGGGTATAGAGAATAGGGCTCAGGCCTGTATTTGTATGTACTGTATTTCCTTTCCCTTTTTTTATAGGCATTGCCCACTATCTTCCCATCCCAAAATTATGATTAGGCCATTTGTACAAATTTATATTCTGTTTTGTTCATTTAACACTATGTTTCATTTTCCTGTGTTATTAAAAAAAATCAGATTTTCAATAAATACTGAATAAACATTTACTATTCCATCATGAATACACCCTAATTTGTAAAACCATTTCTTGTTAAACATTTAGCATATTTCCAGGGTTAGTTTGTTTTTTCTTTCTATGATAGACATGTACATCTTTGTACGTAAATCTTTGCAATTTTCAGAAGTTGAATTTCTGGGGCAAAGGATAGGACCTCATTCTGGTCTATGGATTGGCTACATTAGATTTACCTGGAGAAACTTGGTTTATTATTATTTAATTAAAATAAAAAAAAAATATTTTGAATAGGTAAAAGCAAACACTATGAAAGGGAATACAACAAAATTTTCTTCCATCCTTCTTCCTTTCCCTCCTCAGAGGTATTCTCTGCATGTATAAACACATGCAATGTGGTGAATTACTTAATATGGCCCTTCTGCCATAGTACTCTATTTTGTAATATATTGTAAATCCTAGCCTTTACGCTTGTGCTTATGGTCTCATTTTGGAGTGAGTTGTCTGTTACATTAATGAGGCAGGATTCAGGTGGGATGTATCTTGAGTTACCACCTTACTAGAGGGTGTGACTCAAGTACCACCATCAGTTTCCTTGAGGTGTGTTATCTGCATGAAATATATGTGAGTGCTCTGGCAAAGTTCACTCTCTTGCTCTGGATCCTGCATCGGGTGCATCGCCATCTGAGGCCTTGAGACAGCAGCCAGTCATCTGACCTGCCAATTTGTGTTCATTGGCCTCTGTAATCATATGAGTGAGGAAAACCCTCTGGAAAATCCTCCAGAGGTCTGACCCACAGATTCCTGAGTTCTGTGAGACCTTACAGCTAAATATGGAAGGAAGGGTACTGAGGGAAGGAATAGTAGTTATACTAGAGATAATGGGGTGGTATAACAGTTTAGAAAAGTTAGACATTTGTGACATCTTTAACCTCCACCTCGTAGGGACCAGCCTTGTACTGATCCTTTAGAAAGAAAGTACTAAGCAGTGTATGTGCAGATAGAAGGTTTTTTTTTTTTTAATCTTTCTAAAAGTTTTTTTTTTTTACAAATTTTTGTGTGGAGAGCTGACTTTCAATAGATCGCAGCAAGAAAGCTGTTCTGCTATGTACAAAACTCAACCCAGAAGCAGGTTGTCTAGGAATGGTTTAACTCCAGGCTCTCCAGGAACATGCAGTCCGTGTAGGGTGAAGGTATAGCTGCCTTTCTGGCTGCGTCCCACTTTCCTCATCTAGGGGCACTCTGCCCGCACTGGAGCTCAGACCCGGGTGCATGTGCGCATGATGGGCTGGCCTGCCGGATGGCTATCTGAGGCCAACTGAGGCTGGGCGGTGCTGCTGAGATCATTGGATCCCACTGCTCAGAAACTAACCTGGTGGGAGGTGGACCTTTCCAATATTGTTTTTTCCCGAAAGCTTTCTAGGTAATTCTAGTATGCAGCCAAACTTGGGAGCCACTAGGTTAGGTGAATTCCTGGGATGCTTTCCACCACTTCTAAAATTCAGTAACCAAAACTCACAGGATTAGTAATTTTAATCATAATAGTTGATATAAAGACTAATCATAATCGAGTGTTATAAAGAATCTCTTTGAAGTGATCTCAGGGATCTGGCTTTTGATAATGAATTTATTATTAATATAAATAATAACTACCATTTATTGAGTGCTTAACTGCTGGGCTCTCAGTACCCCATGAAGTAGGTAATTTATAAACCAAGGCTTTAGAGAGATTAGGCAGCTTGTCCATGTGGTCACGTGACTAGTAAGTGGCAGAGTGAAAATTTGAACCCAGGTCTCTTACTCCAGGCTTACGTTTATCCTGACCCTACTCCCACTCTTCACCATGAGATTGTCCTGTGCATGGTGTTTGGTAACTTGCTTTTGCCACTTAAATACGTCTTGGACATCTTCTACTTCATATATAAAGCTTGTTGTTATTAGGTACGTTGAGTCAATTCTGACTCGTAGTGATCCATGTGACAGAGATGAACTGGCCCATAGGGTTTTCTTGGCTGTCATCGTTATGGAAGCAGATCACCCAGTCTTTTTCCCAGGTGGCTGCTGGGTGGGTTTGAACTGCCAGCGTTTTGGTTAGCAGCTGAGCCTTTAACCATTACACCTCCAGGGCTCCTTATATTTAAAGGTAGCCCCTGTATTTTAACTCATTCTTTCATTTTATTTAGGATTACTCATCACACATGAATATGTTGCTAAAACAAATTTCAAGCAGTATAGATAAAGAAAACCCCCTTGATTCTTGCTTCCCCAAATTTTTATAATCACTATTAATCAGGTTGATGTGTATCTTTCTAAACCCTTTTCCATGTGTTTATGTGTGTACAGAAATACATGGTGTTGAAAGTATTTTGTAGTTGTTTTTTCATTTGTTCATAATGGGAGCATAGTATACATAAGGTTGTAAGATTTGCTTTCTTCTCTTAAAAATATATCTTAAAAACCTTTCCATATCTACCTAAAGATCTTTTCAATTTTTAATTACTACTTAGTGTTTATAGTTATTTACTGGTTCCTTAATGGAAATTATTATAAACAATGCTGTTATAAGCATGTTGAATTATTTGTCAGACAAGTGAATTTCCAGAAGTGGAATTTCTGGGGAGGAGATTTAACTTCATGCTAATGGCAACTCAGTTACTCTCCACAAAGACTAAGCCAGTTTACTTCTACCAGCTATGAATGAGAGTGCCATTTCCCTTGCTAACATGGGACAAACTGCAGCTCTTCACCCGAATTTGCTTTATGTTAATTGCTTCTACTGGATGGTCTCTTGCAGAACAAGCCAAATATTGACAGATCTCTTTTGATTAAACTCTTGGGTGACTTTTTCCCTATTATTTCTGACCTCTGCCCTAGGCCTGTTTTCTGAGATACATAGGCCTTATTAAGAGTCTGTGTGTCCAAATCTTGTGTTAGGTCTTTTCTGGAACATCCTGGCACCTGTCTGCATTTCTGTTTTGTAGTTGCTAATATGCCTGGAATTATTAGGCACAGCCCTGCTTAGAGGCAAGAGAATGACTTTTCTCAATTAACTATTGGCACAGAGAGAGGCAAGTTCAAGAATTATATAACACTTCATTATAACAAACTTCTTATTTTCTAAACATTTTCTTAGTTTAGTAACTATTATTTTACCTTATTTGTGATCTTATGTGTGAATCAGGTGGCCTTGGAGTGGAAGCCACTGAGGGGTGGGTTCAGAGTGCATATGTGTGCTCATCAGATTATCAGAAGGCCTCTTCAAACAAGTAGGGCAGCATTTGCTAGCACACAGGGTGATACCAGGCCCACCTTAATGAGAAGGGGCACAGGCAACTGCTGACTTTTGGCTCACACATAGGGATAAGAAGAAAAAACAGATAATACTAAAAGTAAATAAAGAGAAATAAACATAGTTAGCTGCTTTAGCAAGCTCAGATGCCTTAGTACTTCTTACAAAAATCATAAAGGAGGACAGGTGAATTTAGGAAACCTTCATCTCCTAAGACCTTCCTGTATTCTCCTGTGTGAGTAGTGGCAGAGGAAATGAGGAAAGGGCAAGAGCCTCTTTCAGCCTCAGGGACTTCAGATCCTGGAATAATTTGCAGTTTGCCTCTGTAGCCACAGAAAATCAAGTTGGGCAATTCATTTCCAGGTCTTGATGCTGTGTAATGATCAACGAAGGAAACTGACAGTGAGAGATCATTTAAGAAATTCCAGAGTGTTAGAGCTGAAAGGGAGTTTGAAGGCCACTTAACAGTGGCAGATCGCTTAATGGGTTTTGGGATCTGAAAAAACTGAGCCTGACACTCAGCCACTTCCTAGATCCATAGCTTTGACATCACCTAGAGCTCTAGGAGCATAGTGCCTAAGGCATTTGACTGCTAACCAGAAGGCTGGTGGTTTAAACCCACTAGCCACTCCTTGGCAGGAAGGTTGGGCAATCTACTTCCGTAGTGATACCACCTTGGAAATCCAAGGAGGGGTCACTATGTGTCAGGTTCAACTTGACGGCAGTGAGATCTTCTTTATAAAGGAACTCTGGTGGCATAATGGACAAGGCATTTGGCTGCTAACCAGAGGGTCAGTGGTTCAAACCCACAAGCTGCTCCACAGGAGGAAGATGTGGCAATCTACTTCTGTAAAGATTTACAGCCTTGGAAATCCAATGGGGGTCGGTATGAGTTGATGGCTGTGGGTTTGGCTTTGGGTTTGGATCCTCTCTAAGTCTGTTCCTTGCAAGATAACAAGAATACATATTTCATAGGATTTTTATAAGAACTAGAAATAAGTGTAAAGCATTTCTCATAGTGCCTAGCACATGGGAATACTCAGTACATCATGGTTATCAGATGGGCCAAAATCCTCATTTGGATGAAGAAGGTACAATCCAGAGAAGTGAAGTGTTCAGCCCAAGGTCACACAGATTGTGAGTAGCAGAGCCAGGCCTTGGATCTAGATCTCTTGACTTTTAGTCCAGTTTCCTTCCTACTACCCCACAACATAGACTATTTTTATTCATTCTTTAGTTAAAGAAAAATGTGCTGTACTTTTTTCCAGACACACACATACAAACCCAGTTTTGTATATGGGGAGATAATTAGGAAGGAACCCTATAGATAGACATGGATGTATAGGAGAGGAGGTGGTGTTCAACTGGAGAGACTTAATTGACCAGCTTATCAATACATCTGGCTAAGCTGGCAGTAAACCAGTGATCCTGAATCCAGTTCTGGCAGGCAGTAGCACTGAGGAATGTGCTATGAGCTCCTCCACCCCCTCCTCATTTTCTCCTATACTTGCAGGCTCTGGTTGGCCAGGACTTCCAAATGGATGAGGCTGATTTGAGCCAGTATCCTATTGGTCAGCTCTGTTTCCTCTTAACAAGAAGCTACTGAGAGAGGAAAATGGCTCGTTAGCCTTTGAGATTTTCTTCTGCACTTTGCAGAGGGAAGAAGGGAGGAGGAGGTGAAACTGGAAGGGCCAGTGCTGAAAGTTTGGCCTCAGCAAGATGAAAGTGTCCCTGGGAATCCTTACCTCTCCTTGTACTAAATTCTGTACAGAAATTGTCCTGGACAGCTGAAGCTGGCAGTACTTACCCACTCTCCTTCCAGAGCTTCCTTCAAGGACTGTCCTATCCTGTGTTGCTGAGCATGGCTGCCAGAACCACCTTTACTGTGGCACCCTGTGCTCTGGACCTGTGTCATATTTTATGTTTTCCTATTCTGATTCACAAAGGGCCATGTTCTTTGGCAGGAGACAGTAAATTAAATCAACTAATAACTGCTAATGATTCTAATTGCTCATGATATCCTTCCCACATGACAAAGTGCTTTAACCTAGGTAAGAGAAACATGTCTGTCTGCAGAAGGCCCTAAAGGAATGAATGACTCTAGACATGGATAATTTGGGCAACGTGGTATCTGCAACAGATAGCCTTTTTTGCTAGACATGCACTGCCTTGTTCTGAGCACTGCTTTGTATTAGGCATTGTGCTAGGAACTCAGATAAGAGATGAGCCGTCTCCTGGAACTTCACAGTTTGGAAGAGAGGCATGTTCAAATAGGTCATCACAATATAGGGAGGACCATTTGTGTAAGGTATTATGTAAGATCAACCTTGAGTGGTTGCATCAGACATGTCAGGGAAGTTTGGGGGCCTTGGTCCAGGCTTGAGTGGCAGTGGTGGGGCCTGCAGACTTAGATGCATATGGAAACCTGATACTACAGTGGAAGCAGAACTCTTGAAGGGAGTTTATACTGGGACAAGCAGTCTTGTATCTAAGAGGAATTTTCTTGATGGAGTGGAAGCCTTAATGGCATTTTTCACTCACACCCTGGGGAACAATATTCACATGCTTTCATCCAGTTCTAGTGGTAAAGTGTCAAGAACTCTAACTAGAGAATAGTAAGACCTAGGTTCAAAACCCAGTTCTCTTACCTAGACATAGATCGATTAATAACTTTTATCAAGTATCTACTGTGTACAAGGAGGGAATAAGAATCAAGCATTTGGAACTCCTTCCTTGACTTCAAGAACCCATGGTCAAAGTTCAAGGCATAACTTGCAGATGCTTAGAAAAAGGAGGAGGGATAGTGATTTATTAATTAGTCTAGAAACAACTTAATGGCAGGAATTGAATTGCCTATGATTATATCTTTTTTTTTTTTTTTTTTAAATAGGTATTCTATAGCTCTTTGCTCCGAGCTAGGTACTTAGGAAGCCCTTGATGAATATTAGTGGACTGACTAACTTGTCAATGGAAAGAAAGCTGTCTTTCAAGGCCTTGGTAAAATGTTCTTGCATCACTTGAGGAGATACACCTCTCTTAGCTCTGAAAAGTGTTTATATTGCTTTAAGATCCTTGGAGGGAGATAGCGAGAATGCCATCAAGAGTTTGGTGGGTGCCACTGGAAACCCTTGTCCCGTTAAAAGATGTGAGCTGCACTGTATAGGGCTTCAGTCAAGGCTACAAGATGTAAAGGAAAGTGCCCTGACCAGGATTCCACTCCACTTCTGCCACTTACCAACTGGGTGAATTTGGGGTGGTCAGCCTGTCAAAAACTTCAGTTACCTTATCTGTAAAGAGATAATAATATCTGCCCTACCAGCTTATCAATACATCTGGCTAAGCTGGCAG
>NW_006921879.1:4255139-4263328 GCF_000298275.1 Orycteropus afer afer
TCAAACCCACCAGCCACTCCTCGGAAGGAAGGTTGGGCAATCCTACTTCCATAGTGATACTGCCTCGGAAACCCAAGGAGGGGTTGCTATGAGTTGGGGCTGACTCGATGGCACATAACAACAACAACAACAACAACATAGTATCTAGTACAAATTCATACCTTCTCTGTGAGTACCCCATTTAAAATTGCACCATACTCCTTCTGTACGTACTCCTAACTCCTCCTTTGCTTTATTTTTTGCCATAACATTATCATTATCATCATGTAATATACATGATGTCGTATACATTATATGCCATAACATTATCATCATGTAATATACTATATTGTTGTGTTGTTAGGTGCCATTGAGTTGGTTTTGATTCATAACAACCCCATGTACAACAGAATGAGACACTGTCTGGTCCTGCGCCATCCTCACAGTCACTGCCACACTTGAGCCCATTGTCACAGCCACAGTGCCAATCCATCTTGTTGAGGGTATTTCCATTTTTCACTGACCCTCTACCTAGTATGATATCCTTCTCCAGGGACTGGTCCTTCTGACAACATGTCCAAACATGAGAGACAAGTCTGACCATTCTCACTTTTAAGGAGCATTCCGTCTGTATGTCTTCTAAGACAGATTTGTTTGCTCTTCTAGCAGTCTGTGGTATTTTCACTGTTCTTTGCCCACACCACAATTCAAGTGTATCAGTTCTTCCTCAGTCTTCCTTATTCATTGTCCAGCTCTCACATGTGTATGGAGCAATTGAAAATACCATGGCTTGGGGCAGGCCCACCTTAGTCATCAAAGTGGCATCTTTGATCTTTAACACTTTAAAGAGGTCTTTTGCAGCAGATTTTCCCAGTGCAAGATGTTGTTTGATATCTTGACTGCTGCTTTTGTGGGTGTTGATTGTGGGTCAAAGTGAAATGAAATCCTGCAATTCTGATCTTTTCTCCATTTATCATGATGTTGCTTATTGGTCCAGTTGTGAGGGTTTGCTTTGTGAGGGTTTATGTTGAAGTGTAATCCACACTGAAGGTTGTGTAGTCTTTGATCTTCATTAGTAAGTGCTTCAAGTCTTGTTCACTTTCAGCAAGGAGGGTTGTGTCATCTGCATATTTCAGGTTGTTAGTAAGTCTTTTTCCAATCCTGGTGCCACATGCTTCATATAGTCCAGCTTCTTGGATTATTTGCTCAGCATACATATTGAGTATGGTGAAAGGATACAACCCTGACATACACCTTTCCTGATTAAAAACCACCTAATACAGTGAATTTGGTGTTTTGTTTTGTTTTTTTTTAGTATCCCCTTGTTCCCTTGTTCTTTTCAAACAACAACTGCCTCTTGGTATATGCATAGATTCCTCATAAGCACAATTAAGTGTTCTGGAATTCCCATTCTTCACAACGTTATCTAATTTGTTATGATCCATACAGTCAGATGCTTTTGCATAGTCAATAAAACACAAGTAAACATCTTTCTGGTATTCTCTGCTTTCAGCCAAGAGCCATCTGACATCAGCAATGATATCTCTTGTTCCATGTCCTCTTCTGAATCCAGCTTGAATTTCTGGCAGTTCCTTATCGATCTACTACTATAACTGTTTCTGAACTATCTTCAGCAAAATTTTACTTGTGTGTGATATAAATGATATTGTTTGATAATTTCCACATTCTGTTGGATCACCTTTCTTTGGAATGGGCACAAATACTGATCTGTTCCAGTCAGTTGGCCAGGTAGATGTCTTCCAAATTTCTTGGCATAAACAAGTGATCACCTCCAGTTCTGCATCTGTTTGTTGAAACATCTCAATGCATATTCTGTCAATTCCTAGAGCCTTATTTTTTGCCAATTCCTTCAGTGCAGCTTAGTCTTCTTCCTTCAGTACTGTTGGTTCTTGTTCATATGCCACCTCCTGAAATGATTGAACGTTGACCAATGTGTATACTTTGTGTATTCCTTTAATGTTCTTTTGATGTTTTCCTGTATCGTTAAATATTTTGCCCTTCAATATTGCAACTCAAGCCTTGAATTTTTTCTTTAGTTCTTTCAGTTTGACAAATACTGAGTATTTTCTTCCCCTTTGATTTTCTAATTCCAGGTCTTTGCACATTTCATTATTGTCCTCTCTTGTACTTCATCATTTCTTCTATTTGCTTTAGCTACTCTCTGTTCAAGAGCAAGTTTCCAAGTCTCTTCTGACATCCATTTTGGTCTTTTTTTCCTTTCCTGTCTTTTTAATGACCTTTTGCTTTCATCATGTATGATATCCTTGGTATCTTCCACAACTTGTCTGGTCTTTGGTTATTGGTGTTCGGTGCATCAAATCTATTCTTCATATCATCTCTAAATTCAGGTGGGATATGACTCAAGGCTATATTTTGTCCCCCATGGGCTTATTTTAATTTTCTTCAGCTTCAACTTAAACTTGCATATAAGCAATTGATGGTCTGTTTCTACAGTCAGCCCCTTGCCTTGTTCTGACTGATAATATTGAGCTTCTCCATCATCTCTTCCCACCCCTGTGGTTGATTTGATTCCTGTCATCTGGCAAGGTCCACATGTATACATGCCATTTATACTATACATACTACACACACACACACACACACACACTATATATATATAGTGTCTCTCCTCAGTAGAATGTAAACATTGCAAGAATTCTTGTTTTTTTTTTTTTTTCTCTGTTATATCTCTGTGTCACATAATAGATGATTGATGAATATTTTTAGACTAACTGAACTAAAGGTTATTTTAGAAATGGCTTGCTTTATGGTCCTTTTAGGCAGGAATTTCAGAAGCAGGGGAATGAAATACAGTGATTAGAGTAAGCATTGTACATTGTGGGTCTTGGGTCTCATCTTCTAGCTAAGAAGGCAGTTTGGCAAGTGAAAAGATGTTGTAAGTCAGCTTAGCTTCTAGGTTAAGGAGGGTGTTAGTAGTAATTTGTGTTTAAAAGATCTTTGAGAAATAGGCCCCTTGGGTTCTTTTGCTATTGTGCTTGGACACTGTATTTTATGTTGGGGAGGCCAAGAGGGTTCTAATCACTCAAGCTTCCCAGAGTGAATTCTCCAATAGATTTGCCCAGTTATGAATAAGCCTTCATATCTATATAAAATATAATGATTAGTGAAGAAAAGACTATTTACTTATAAAAGAATCAGGGTATTTATATGCCATAGAAGAAAAAACACTGGACTAAGACTTAGCAGCCCTGGGTTCCATCTTGGCTTTGTGGGTAACACTTTGTATGACTTTTGGTAAAGCTCTTGACTTCTCTTTAAAGCTAGACTTACCCCTTTCTCTCTAGGTTGTAAGAATCATGTGAGACCATAGGCTTAAAAATCTTTCAAGCCTATAAAGGAAGAAAGGAAACTAATATTTATTAGCATTTGTTGAGTGACTCCTAAGTGTCAGTCATAACAAGATGTTTTCATCAGAAAAATTAGCTCATTTAGTCTTCACAACAATTTTACATGTAATTGATAGATGAGGAAACTGAGGCTTAGGGGGGATTTGCTTCAGAGGTCAGCAAATTTCCTAGGGTTCTAGGTCTACTGACTGGCCTCTTCCTAGAGGTGGCTCTTGGCCCAAAGGAAACTTCCAGGGCCCCTGCTTCCATTGCCCTCTTGTAGCACTGTGGCCTGTCCTGGCATGATTCTTTACTGAAGTTCCCCATAATAAATTGTTTTTCTTATTCAATGGGATTAAAATGAGAGACCATCAAATTCAGTAATAATAGTATTCTGTGTCAACAGCCTGGATGGTAGAATAGGGTGGTCACAAGATCTTTGGCTTTGCCTAAATGCAGTGGACCTCAGCATTTGGTTTATTGACCTCTACTTGAAACTCTTCTTCCTTGGCTTCTGTGACTTACACTCTCCCATTTGTCTTTTTATTTCTTTGTTCCTTCTTGATCTCTTTTCGCTCAAGTGCTTTTCCCACCCCATTAATGTTAAGATAATCTTAAGCATTCTGTCCTCCCTTTAATTTCTCATTCTGTGTTTTCTGTCTGGGTGATGTCATTCACTCCCAAGGTTTCATTCAATTCTATCAATTTCCTAATTCCTAAATCCTATCTTCAACTCAAATTTTTTTCTTTGAGCTTCCATCTCCTATATTCATACTTAACATTTTTCTTTTTATTTAGCCAACTACATAATTTTCCCATCAAATCTACTTCTTTTATTTAATTTCCCAGTAGATTTGGTTCCATCATCTTCTTGATCATCCAAGCACAGAATCTGAGCATCATCCTGGATTTTTTTTCTCCATTCACTGCTACATACCATCAGTTCAGAAAAGATAATGTCACTTCTCATTCCTGTTACCAATGTTTTTGTTAAGTTCCTAATCATGTCTAACCTCAACTAGCCACATCCTCCTGTTATCCCTGCTTATGGTTTTGTCTCAATTAAAATTCATCTTCCAAAGTAATCTATCTGAAGCAACAAATCTTACCATCATTCCCCTTTTGATAGCCTTCTGAGTAGCATTTAAATTTCTTAATTGGCATATACATAAGGCCCTGCAAATCTGTGCTTTACACTTTATGCTGTGCAGCAACAATCTGCTCATAGTCTCTTCTGCTTACCACTGCTCTTTTACAGGCTCAGCATGGTTCCCAGCAAGAGTATATTCTTGTTAGTTATATGTTCAATGATAGTGAAACATATAAATGTCAAACCATGGACTAGAAGTATCCTAGGTTCAGAGCTTACAAATCTTCTAGAATAGGATACTAGGGAACTAACTTACTTAGTTGTTGTTGTTATGTGCTATCAAGTCATACTTGACTCATAGCAACCCCTCCCTGGGTTTCCGAGGCAGTATCACTACGGAAGTAGATTGCCCAACCTTTCTTCCGAGGAGTGGCTGGTAGATTTGAACTGCCAGCCTTCTGGTTAGCAGTCAAGTGCCTTAGGCACTATGTTACCAAAGCTCCTAACTTAGTTAGAGAGCCTACAAATTCCCCTAAAGTGTTAACTGACCCTACCGACTTTATAAAATACTTTACTCTTGATTCAGTTTTAGCACTGTCCTGGGATTAGGGATACTAGAGTTTAGGAGCTCTGATAGCATAGTGCTTAAGGCACTTGACTACTAACCTGAAGGCTGATGGTTCAAACCTACCAGCCACTCCTTGGAAGGAAGGTTGGGCAATCTACTTCCATAGTGATACCACCTTGGAAACTCAAGGAGGGGTTGCTATGAGTTGGGTCCAACTCCACGGCCCACAACAACAATAACAGCAGTTCTATTCTTGGATCTGTCACTTTGGGCAACTCACACTTAAGCCACTCAATTAAGAGAGCAGGCTTTGGAGCTATGCTGCCTAGTTGGAACCTCAGCTACTCTTTTTACTAGTTAATCTCTCCTTGCCTCATTTTCTCCATCTGTAAAACAGGTATAGTAGTCCCAACCATAGCTCAGGACCATAGTCACAGGGGACATCAAGCTCAATTGGCATAACATACTATACAGAAACATTGTTCCACATTCTACTTTGGCAAGTAGCAACTGGGATCTTAAATGCTTGCAAGTGGACAGCTAGATGCAATGATGGGTCTCTCCACATCCAGAGCAAAGAATGAAGAAAACCTAAGATGCATGGAAACAGTTAGTCCAAGAGACTGGTACACCATGTGATCCTTAGCCTATATAATTATGAGACTAGAAGAACTAGATGGTGCCTGACTACCACTGTCAACCATTTGGAAGAAGATCTATATAGGAGATCCTAGATAGAGTGGGAGAACAATGTGGAACAAAATTCAAAATCATTTAAAAAAAGGGGGGATGGCCGGATTTGCTGGTCTGATAGAACCTGGTGGAACCCCTGAGACTATGGACCTGTAGCTGCCCTTCAGGTCTGGAATTGAACCATTCCTGTGGCTTCTAGCCAAACAAAAGACAGGCATACGAGCTAAACATTTACATTAGGTAGATACACTCCTTGGAGAAATCAGTCATGGGCGAATAGAAGGGATGTATATGCACAAAGAGATAGCTCAGGGGGCAGGAGTGCATGGGAGGGAAAGACACAGGGAAGAGGTAGCTATGGGGAGGAAGTGGGAGGAGAGCTGTTGCGTTTTGGGAGATTACAGTCAATGTCATGAGACTAAGTGTATGTGATCTGCTGTATGGAAAGTGAATTTGCTCTGTAAAGTTTCACCCAAATCACAAGAAAATTTTTTAAAAAGAAAAAAAATAATCCCAACCACAAAGAGTTAGTGAAAGAATTAGATGAATTATTATATAGCCTGATATAGAAGATGTGCTGAGTCAATGCTGGTTACTGTTATTATTGTTGTTGTTACTGAAGGAAATATAGTTGACCTTGGAACACAATTATGTGCATACCAGGTAGAGGTAGAGGGAACCAGGGTTTCTTTTCAATCCCTAGTCCTGGGGTCTTAACTAGCTGTATTAGATCTGTATGACTTGGTCTTCCCTGTCTATGGAATGGGCAAAAATAATGCCTGCCTCTAACAAGTTCCTAAAAAGTGTAAGAGCCAAAGAAGACAGAGTACAGAAGTGAAAGGGTAGTCGCCATCTGTTTCTGCATCCTGCACCTTTTGGCGCCCTCACCTCTGAGTTCCCAGAGTCCTTGTGCTGTCCCTGGGAATCTAGGTCAGCCATGATAACCCTTCTTGCCCTTGACTTGTTTCCATCCTTTGTTTGGGAATCAGGCACCTCTGTGCTGAGGTATGTTGATGATCACTGTGTCATCACTTTAGCAACATGTGCTTAATAGTTGCCCTTCTTGGAAAGGGTGAGTTGCCCCAAGTAGCACCTTTGGTGGTTCTGTATTAGAGCCTGTCTGGGCAAGAGTCTACATTGAGCCCAATAGTTGGAAGCGCTCCAGCTGAGCTCAGGCCAGGACACTCCCTTGATTTATAGTGGATTTCCCATATAAAATGGTCAGAGGAAGTTGCTTCCATCATTGTAGATATGCTCCTTTTTACCTGCTTACTTTCGAAGATGAGATGATTAAACTTAGCACCTAATTGCTAAAAATAGGCAATTAGAAATATAAGCTACAGAGCCAAGACACTCTGGGGATATGAGCTTACCCATGAGCTACTCTTCACCTTAGCTCCATAATGCAGTCCTCTTCTACTTCCTCAGTTTCTTTCAATATTTCTCCAAATGCTGTTTTAATTTTTCACTCTGGTGGAAAAGAAAATGACAAGCCTATTCCTCAGGTCCATTTCTTCTTCTGTTCCTAATTCTAGGCAGAGCCACTCACTTGAGTTAGATAGAGAAGAAACAGCAGTAAGATTCACTTAATGATAAACCACCTAGCTGCCCATCTGCACCAAAATTCCTCAAGGACTGGCCCAAAGGCAGAGACGGGACTAGACCTTAGGCCCCATTACTGTGTTAGATTTTTATGGGCAGTTGTGTTTGAAATAAACCTTCCAGAGGGACTGAGGCAGGGCACAGCCCTGAAAAGTCAGGGTAGACGTTGTGGGTGCTGAGTACTTTTCATCTTCCACAGGGTTTCCTGGCCGCCTTTGGTTTTTCCTCTGCCTAGCTGCCCTGCCCCCATCACTAACTAGTACCTCTCCCTTCTTTGTTGCTAATGGTGGGAGGCTTGGAGAGTGGCTGTCAGACAGAGTGATGGTTCCAGAAGACAGTGTACAGTTCATCAATATTGAATTTTGTAGCTTACCGCCACCACCACCGTTGTAGAGAGTTGGCCAGGCTTGGCAATGTTGTTGGATAATGCAATAATCATCATTTATATCACAGCTTTGGAGTGCCTCTGCTACTGACAGTGGCTCGGTGCCAAGGTGTTAGAGAGAGAAAATAAGTTCTAGAATGGAAAGTAAACCAGGTTGGAATCCGTGACCCTGGAAGGCTGTACTCTGGCCCCCCTCACTGATCACTGAGAGGGTATAATTTTGCAATGCTACCCAAGGATAAAAGCAGCCCTGAAATGCTTTCTTCAAAAAATATGTCCTGTAGAAAGCATATAGGTTTTACCTCCTGCTCTCCCAGGTTAAGTAATTGACCCCATGTTTGTTACCCCTTTAGCATGTGGTTCTTCAGCAAGAAGAGTAATCAGCACGTGGACAGTGGGTCACAACTGTGAACTGGCCTGTCATCCCAATACCAAAGGGCTGTCCTGTCAGCCTCTACAAGAAGGAGATGGACTCAGACAGCTTCCATAGACAATTTTTTTTTT
>NW_006921879.1:4265853-4324765 GCF_000298275.1 Orycteropus afer afer
GATTTGGGGCCTTTGTCAAAGATCAGCTGACTATAGGTCGATGGAAGATCCATAGACTTTTAAAACAAGAAGGGACGTCATCATTTCTGGAAATTTAAATGCAGATGTCTTATTGGCAAATCAAAATTGTATTTCAAAGCTATTCTCTTTTAAAAATGGTATAGTGAATTCCTTGTAAAGAGAGTCATCACTCTGTTTTGTTAAGTCCTGAGGAGTCTGTGCTGGGAAGGTGAGTGAAATAGGGCAGGCCCACACAATAGGGACCCAGAGGCAAAAACAGTTTAATAATGCTCCTCAACATTTAGAATGAGCTGGTCTCCATCTGCCTCCGTTTTTCTCCAGCTGAGCCAAACAAGAAAAGATGGACCTACAATGTGGCAGGAAGAAAGTCATCATCTCTTTGGAGGGTAAATATTGAGAAGCTCAGGAAGGCTGGCTGTGGGCCCTGGCAGGTCTCCAAAAGGCTGGCTTCAGGGACTCCTCATTTTACTTATCCCTGAAGGGTCAAGACAGGGCTGCTTATCCTCTGGAGGACTCTGATGAGCTTAAGTGACCTTGTGGAGAAAGTGATGTCCCAGGAGATCTTTGGGATTTCCTGACCAGAATGGGATTGATATTGTGATGGTAGGAGCTTTGGGTTGATACCACCAGTATATAGCATGAGGGCTGGTGGTGGGGGTAGGGTGTTGGGCAGATATGACTTAGAAATGAAGTTCTGAATCTAGGGTATCAGTAACACTTTGGGGAGTTTTTGTATAACACACATTGCTGCTCCTATCCCTCACTGTGACCAGGGACACAGAAAAGGCAGGTATTTTCTGCAGGTCCCAAAGGTGGGGGTGAAGGGAAAGGGTAGGGGTGGAAAAGACCAGGCGTAGGCCTTAGTTGAAGGAGACCCAATGGCACAGTGGTTAACTGCTCAGCTGCTAACCGAAAGGTCAGTGGTTTGAACCCACCAACTGCTCTGCAGGAGAAAAGACTCGACGGCATACAACAATAGGCCTTAGTGAACAGAGAAATACAGGGTCTGGATAAGGTTCTTTAAGAGCCTTAACCCAAACCAAACCTATTGTTGTCAAGTTGATTCCATCTCTTAAAAACCAAACTCACTGCCATTGAGTTGTTTCTGACTCATAGCAATCCCCATTAGGTTTCTGAGGCTGTAAATCTTTATGGAAGTAGATCGCCCCATCTTCCTTCCACAGAGCAGCTGGTGGGTTTGAATGACTGACTTTCCAGTTTGCAGTCAAGTGCCTTATCCACTACACCACCAAACCCATTGCTATCAAGTCGATTCCAACTCTTAGTGACCCTATATATAGGGAAGGGTAGAACTGCCCCATAGTGTTTCCAAGGCTGAAGTTTTTACAGAAGCAGACTGCCACACTTACTTCTGCAGAGCACCTCGTGGGTTCAAACCAACCTTTCTATTAGCAGCCAAATGCTTAACCTCTGAGCCACCAGAGCCAAAGGTGACTGACTGGTAACTCCCATACTGGCCTTGTTCCAGAGTTTTTAGCAACAGAAAACAGAAGAAACAGTACTAGGTTAAGGGTCAGGAGATCTTGGTCCTAGTGTCAATATTTAGTAGCTGTGTGACTTAAGACAAATGCCTTCACCCTTCTGAGCCTCTGTTGCTTCACCTGTAAAAGTAAGGAATTGGATTTAATGGTTGTTAAGCTTTCTTTCCAGCTCTGAAAGTACTGGTCTATGATGTTATAGAGTGATATGTTTCTCCCCATGCCTGCCTTGGACCTTTGCAGTACATTTGTAAGATCAGGGCCACATTGCTGTCCCTTTGTGGAATGTTAGGATCAGGGTGACCTGGGGCTAGCTAATCCATCTACCAGCATCCATGCCAGAGCTGATCATTTAAGAGCTTTCCCAAAAGCAAACACTGCTTCTATGGCAATACCTTTTAAAATTTGGAGTTCTATGGGCAAATATGTTTTTTAAATTTTCTTTTTTTTTTTTTTACAGGACTTCTCAGAGCCTTTAACACACCAATATGTATTGTGGATCTCTTAAGATGGGGAATTTGTAGTATTTCCCAAACGAATTTGGTCATGGGATCCTTTTATTGAGGGGCATCTTACCAGATTAGTGTTTCATAGAGCACCCCCAGAAAAAAAGTCTCTCTATACTGGCATCCCTGTCTTTCTTTGAAAACAGCAACAACTCAAAGTTTAGATAGCCCTTGCTCCAATTTTCCCAAATTCCTGACTTTCAAGGCGGGGAGCTCTGCCTCTGAGAACCCAAGGCAGCAGTCTTTTGCCGTGGTCTTCCTAAGTCAGCTTTGTGGGCAGTGCCAATGAGTCTCTGCTAACTGCTATTACATTCCCATTGAATGGACACCCCTCGGCTACCTATAGCGATGCCCATAAAATAACCCTTTACCTTGACCTAAAGAGAAAAAAAGGCTTTCTGATGGTCTGTGGCCAACTGGCAGATAGTAGCTGCTGACTCTCTGTTTGGGGTTGGTTTTCTGCAAGTCACAGGAAGAAAAACTAACAGAATCTCCCACCCTATAGTACATACTTCCCAAGGCTATGCCAAGACAAAAGGTGGACTCAAGGGACAAGGAAATGACTGTGTCTTATTTGGGCAGTAAAGGCCAGGTTGTACTCAGTTGGACGCTAGACAGTTTTTATACTCCTTTCTCTGTGCCCTGCCCACACTGCCCTCTCTTGCCCATCATTACTCTGCCCTTCCTTCCTCCTCCTTTTGGGTTCCTTGCATCGTCCTTCTGTTCTTCCAAGCAGACAGGATCTCCTCCCTCCTCCCCCATCCCAATCTCTACTTCACATCCCCTCTCCCCTCTAGCCTGGCAGCCTGCCCTGTAGGAATATTAATTAGCACTCACGATTTAATTAATTCAGTAGCTAATTAATGATTGGGGATTGGGGGTGGGGAGCTGGGGTACAGGGGGATTGGGACTGGAGGTGGCAGGGAGAAATAGCAGAGGCTGCAGAAGGCATCGCAGATGGCTGTGCGCTGGCTGGCACGGTGCCCACCGCCATGGATGAAAACACACTCACGCGCACGCACACGTACACATACACACAAAAAGGAAAGGGTGATCGAGGAATAAAATAGAAAACGGAGAGAAGGGCATGGGGCCCTGGGAACCGAGGCTGGGGGTGGGGAAGGATCAATTTGAATCTGCTCCGGAAGTGGAAGAGGAGAAAAAAAAAAGAAACCACCACAGGCGCAGAGAGGAGAGCTCTCCCGATACCCCACGTGCCCCCCACCCCACCCCAGCCATCCCTCCTCCCTGGCATGAGATTCATGGGCACCAGCTGAGGACAGGGTCCCCTCCCTCTGCCTGCCATAAATATTGGCACCGAAGACCCAGACTCAGAAGGACAGGGCATTCCCAAAGAAAATAGTTTTTCTTTTAAGTTGCTTTTGAATATATATGTGTATGTGTGTGTGTGTATATATATATACACACACACATACACATATATATATGCATATATATATTTTTTTTCTTTAAAAAAAAATTTGTACCAGTTTTGGTATGAGGGTGAAGGCGCATGAAAGAAGGTGGCTGAGCCAGGAGAGAGCACAGATGGCTTGGTGGTGGTGTGGTGTGGTGAGTTGTGGGGAGGAGAGGGGGGTCTGGCAGAGGTTGGGGTGGGCGGGATGAGGACCCTGTTTTCTTTCCGTTTTGCTGTGGATGAAGGAAAGAAAGAGAGAAAAAGGGGGTGGGGAGAGAAGCAAGACAGATGGCAGAGTGGTGAGGCGGCAGCCAGTGCCGGCACTGCCCAGCCTGGGCGGACCCAGCTTCCCCCTCCTGCCAGCTCTCCAAATGCCACCCTTCCCCCATTCTCCCCTCTTCCCATCCCCCCAGCTTGGCACTGATCTTGGGGAGAGAGAGGGAGGGAGGCTGGGCAAAGAGCATCTGTTCCCTCCATTCTCCCAGCTCCATCGGCTGCCAACCTAGGGCCATCGTCTGCCTCCATCACCCCTCCGCCCGCCCGCCTGCCTACCCACCCAATCCCAAACGGGTGCTGGATCAGGTGCCGAATCTGGCTGCCTCCTCGGGTACCAGTCACTATGCGTTGCTGTGTGTCTACCACCGCTGCCTGGCACTCATGGGGCTGTGTGTCTATGTGTGTGTTTGCGTGTACATGTATGCATATGTGCATGCTGTATGTGAGCCTCTTGGGCATGGGGTGGGGGTTGGCATTGCGGTTGACAAGCCAATATCCAACCAGAAGGACAGAAGGATGGCACAGAGGAAAGAAGGGAGAGGTTAGGGGCTTGGGAGGGGCAAAGAGGGGGCATGAGTTGATTCATGCTGTCTGTTTACAGGCATTGGCACTGCAGCTGCCACCCTTGTGCCCGCGGAGATGGGAGGAGGCAAGTGGGGTTGTAGGGGGACCTCTTCAGGAGTCCCAGTGCTCTGGGGGAAGGCTCAGTACATAGGAGCCATTGGCATCACATCTGTCAGGCTGATGCCCAGAGCTGGGACAGTAGGGACTAAGAGGACTCAGGGAGCAGGGAGGAGGGGCAGAGGTGTATTGCTGATGTTGCTGTTCCTCTAGGAGCTCAGCCTGAGAAATGGTTGGACTATAGGGTGGTTAGTTGGTTACTTACAGCCTGGTAAAGTAAAACAGGTAGGTGAGTAGCCAGAGAAGTGCAAAAACGAGTCTAAGAGCCAGGAAGGAAGAATTGTGCCACCGCTACCTAGGAAGAACTCATTTGGGCTGATGATCTGGCCCTTTGTCAGAGGACTGAAGGAGACAGCAAGGGGACTTGGGCATGAGGTGTGTGGGCACTGGCACAACCTAGGGAGTCTGGCATGGTCTCTGGCATTGTGTGGAATTGGTGGGAGGGGTGCCTCTTGCCAACTTGGTAGAAAGGGTTGTTATGCCAGGAATAAGAGGGAATAGTAAGATGCTGGGGAGTGGTGTGCTTGTTTGTTATTTGGGAGAACAGATTTCTTTTCTGCCAGGACCTCCTTCCGGGTCCCTTGGTCCCTCGTCTTAGAGTTGGGGAATGGAGCAGTAGACAGAGAGAGACGTGAGAACACAAAGGAGGAAGTGCGCCATTGCCAAAACCCCAAGGAAGAAGGATGGAGAGCGTCTGGCATTCCTGCCTGGACCTCAGCCAGTTCCCTGCTGAAGAGGGGCAAATCCTTCTGCCTGGTTTGTATATGTCACTCTTGTGGGCATGGTCGGGGAAGGGAAGGGCTTGCTTGCTGGGCTGGGATCTCGAATGGGAAGGCACCTTTCTGCAGGTTCCATTTGGACTTTCCACTCTTAACAAGTGAGGTGTCTGATTTTCTCCCTGGAACCTTACTCTCCCTCCCTCCACCTCACCCCTTTTGCATCTCTATCACCACCTGGGTCCTGCTGCTTGGCACCCAACCAACTGGATGCTGCCACGCTTGGCAGTGCTGCACTGGCATGTGAACAGTGTCTTGGATCCTGGCACTGCGGCAAACCCAAAGCCGCCAAACATGCTCACGACCGCCACTTCGTGGCAGTGAGAGAGAAAGGGTGGTGTACAAAGGAGTGCCAAGCACTGGGTGGAGCGCTGGGCTAGGAAGTGGCATGAGAGGATACCCTTGACAGCTAGGTTGAGTCAGTACTTTCCAGATAACGCCAACTCCGCCCTCCTCCCATGTGGTTACCCACCCACCTCCTACCCTCATGCCCCCTCAAAAAGGAATGTAGATGATACCACATTTACAGTATTTGATCAGCTATGCGAAGGGAAATTGGAACACAGAGGGATGGGTGCAGACTGTAGCCACACCCAGGCCTCCAGCCTAGTGGACTATATATACCCTTCTCTGGGCATCAAAGAGAAAAACCTAGGAGGGCAAAATGGGAGCCTGGAAAGAAGCCAGCCAGCTATGTTGTCACAGAAATGGTACCAGAGGACATAGGGAAGGGAAAAAGTATGAAGAGCCTCTCAGGTCTTGCTGTTGGTGAGTAGGATGGTTTATAGCTGTATGTATTTCATTCTGCCTTGTGCTGAGTTGTGATTGAGATGCATTAGTTCTTTTTCTCTTGGTAAAAGCCCCATATTCAATTACTGTCCTAGAAGGGTGGAGAAGTGTCCAAGGCCAGAGAGTAGGTAAATGTTAGAGAAACAGGCACATAGGATGTGTCCTTTCAGAAACACTGCAAGGAGATTTTGTGTTTAGGAATTCCTCAAATGGCACCCCTGTTGGGTTGTATAAATTTCCATGTCTTTGAAATCCAGCCCTGGAAGGGAGACTGAGGATCAGCAATGAACCCTAGGAGAGGGGAAAGCCCCTAGGAGGAGAAACCCCAGAATCTCTGGTAGTAAAGACCATCCCTGCATCTCCAAATATAGTCAGTTCTCTTGGCAGTCTCATAAAACTGGACCTTGGGCCCTCATCTAGAAGAACTTCTAGCAGGTTGGTCTATCCCTGTTTCCTGTATAGGCAGAGGCTATGGGTTATTGACTTGGAAGATCTTTAATCAGAACATTTGGCTCTAAGTAATGTTGGTGGGATGCTGGGTGGCTCTGACGGAGATAGGACCTTCCCAAAGGGAAGGAAAGCCATTGTCTATGATGGGCTGAGCCGTTCAGAGCTGGGAGATTTTTGATTTCAGCATCTCTGGAAGTGGATGGCAGCTTAAGAAGAAGCAAGGTGGTTTCCACAGCAGAGACAAGAACAATGAGGCATTTGGCCAAGGGGGTGAGTGAACAATATTTATATCTTTTCTCTTGTTCAAGAATGGACAGCACAGCAGAAGACAGATTTCCAGTATGTTGGAGGTGTGGGTGATGTCAGGGTGATGAAGATAAATATAAGGCTGCTCTGCTATCCTCTGGTATAGCAGAGTTGGGCCCTGGGTGCAGGAGACTTGGGGCAGGTCACAGAGGTATAATGGGGTTGGTTTTCTAGGCCAGTAGTTGTCAGACTCTAGAGAACACAGAATCACTTTGAGAGTCTGGTTCAGCTGGTCTAAGGTGTGGTTCTAGGATATGCATTTTAAACAAGCATCCAGGTGACCATGATACAGGTGGCCTGTGGATGAAACTTTGACAGACACTATTCTAAGAGATGGCAGTCATCTTGTAGAGCAGTTGATCTGGATTTCTCATGCTTTTTGTAAATTTCTTCCCAATCATATTCATATTCATATCTTTATGCTGTAATGCATGTGATATGTGTGGGATATGTGTGTGTATGTTATGGGTAGGGGTAGCTGGAGGAATAGTAGATATTATGAGGCCATATGAAGCAAGTGTAACTTGTTAAAGCAGTGATTCTTATTGGCAGCAATAATCACAAAAGAATCCCTTAGGAAGCATTTTCAAAATTCACTCTTCTCTTAACTTCCTGATTCTGATGATCAGCTCACCATGTGTTTCTGAAACCTCACACCATTGAGAACTAGATTAGAAGTATTGCCAGATTTTTCTCTATGTTCAAGTTAGATTTCTGTGGATTTTGTGGCTGAGTAAAGGGTAGATTCTAGTCACACTTCTCAGAGGCAGAGCTGAGTCCTAGGTAGTAGAAGTAGTAGGGGTCAGCAGAGTACAGGGCCTAGCCTACTGGTGATACTTAGCAAATTGCAGATGATGCTGTTGTTTGGACACTTGGTGTAGATATTCAGAAGTGAGCATAGATTGTTCTTTGAGTCCAGTTGAGAAGACATGGTGCAGGGTTTGATAGTAGGAAGGGACTGTAGATGTGGGGCATTGCTGAACCCCTGCTATTGTTTTGGTGTTTTAGCCAACATTTGTGCAAGAATGTATGTGTGGTTGAGTAGGATTATAAGTCAATCCCGGGTGCTGCATCACCTTTCCCCTTTTCCTTGGACGAGGTTCACATTTCTTGTCCTTCTATAATCACTCAACCTGCTTCCCTACTAGCTTTTAGCAAGATGCCTCTCCATGGTTGGGAAGCTGTAAGAAACACTAGGCACTGGCAATATTGGCAGGGAATGGTGATATTAGCTCTTGTCTATCCTTTGTTTGGAGAGTTGGCTTATCCTTTATATCAAAGGGAGTGACTGGGTGTGTCCTCACCCAATTTTTTGTTCTTCCCATTAAGTGCAGTCTCTTCCAAGGACCCTTTCCCTGGGAATCACTTTCTGTCTTTCTATAAACTTGATGAGCCATGGTTGGTGTTCTACAAATGTCTTCTCTCTAAGCATTTTCTTTTGACTGATCTTTTCATAATGTATCCAAGCTATAATTCTTAGACCCTGAAGCTGGGTCTGTAACCATTCTCATTGTAGCAAGAGCTTCCTTGGTATGGGAACATCCTTTGGTAACTCTTTCCTTGGTAACTCAGTCCTTCAGAAATGACATTGTCATGGCTTACAAGTGTCTGACTAGTTGGGCTCAACTGATAGTGTGAATTTCCTGCTACAGTCTAGTGAAATGCTCCCTCAGTATCTGGCTCTTCCTATTTCATAGGTCCCAGCCCAGTTTATCCCTGTGTTTTAGGATGATATCATGAGTTTTCATAAAGGCTTTCTCCTGATTTTCCTTCTACTTCTGTCCCCTCCTGAGCCACAGCATCATATCCTGGAAGAATTTAAAGTCTTTTTCCTATGGGTTGGGGGTCAACATTTAGTCACCCTTCCTGATATTGATTACATTTTACTCTGGATTTCTGTTTATAAGCTTTCCCTACCTACTGTCATGTAGGGAAAATTAGTATGTTTTTGTCTAAAGGAGTCTACATAGATGATGGTTCTGGGAGCATTTCTCTTCTGTCTGTATGCCCATGGGGACCTATCCTTGCTGGCATTTGTATGTATCCCCGTAGGCTCTCCTTCTGAGGGTGCACTTGCTTATTTCTTTGGTGCTATTGTATACACAAAGAACTCTGTATTTCAGGTGTGAACATCTATCTACCCAGGGATGAATGACTGGTGAATGAGTATGTCTTAAAATAGAAGAAAAGAGCAGAGTGGTGGAGATTTTGAGGCATCTGTGTACAGGTCTGTAAGTCTTGAAAGTGAGTAAGGAACAAATAGAAGGAATTAAGCAGGTGGGTGCTCTTAGGTGTGGAATAACTGGCTTTTTTGGTTCTTGTGTATACTTCAAGGAGCTCTGGTGGTACAGTGCCTAAAGTATTTGACTGCTAACCAGAAGGTTGGTGATTCAATCCCACCAGCCATTTCATGGAAGGAAGACAGGGCAATCTACTAAAGATTTACCACCTCAGAAACCCAATGGGGGTCTCTATGGGTCGGAATCAACTCAGTGGCAGTGGACTTGGGCTTGACTTGGTGCACACTTCTGTAAGAAGTGAACATCTGTCTATACAGGGATGAATGACTGGTGAATGAAGGTGTATGAAAACAGAAGGTGGAGATTTTGAGGCATCTATGATCAGGTCTAGGTCTTGAAAGTGGATAAGGAGAAAATATAAGGAATTAAGCAGGTGGGTGCACTCCAGGGATTAGAGGCATTGGGGAAGAATAGTTTTATTTTTTGGTCCTATTGCAGACTGTCCCATGTGACCACAAGGCTTCAGATTTTTTATGATTTTCTGGCAAACTTTACTTTTTGTTCCTAGGTGAGGATTGTACACCTCAAGTCTTCCTTACACTGACTTTGATTTAGTGCAAAGATAGCCAAAGTTGTTTCCCCTCCATGCTGCCCTGTATTAATCCTGACTATAAGTAGGGTGGACCAGAATTTGGATGCTTCTTTAGGACCCACATATGCAGAAACCCTAGGCCTTTGCCGCAAGCCATGAAAGACCAATCTTATGAGCCATTGATTCGGGGTCACTTTAGGGTTATGGGAGGTTCCATAAGTTGTCAGTGTGCTCTTGAATTGGGTTTATTACTGCTCTACGGGAGAAGCAACATGATTTAATCCTGGTGACTTGGCATTTTTCATAGGGCTATACTAACTCAGCCTTCTGACAACCGAAACAGCCCACAGTATATCTCTGGAGCCAAAATGCTACTGCTGAGGACTTCTGGTCAGAGGAAAGGGTTGGGAAGGAATGCTTCCAGCCACTGAAAATATAAGATGATGTACCCTCAAGAAGCATGCTGATTTATCTAAATCAGCAGAGTCAGCCAGGCAGGCTGTCTTTTGCCCCAAATCCCAGGGTCCCAAGTAAGTACAGTTGCTTAGAGTTAGCTCCTGTCTGCTATTGTGAATATATACATGGTGTCTCCAAACCCAGGCATCTAGGTGTAGGTGAGAGAATGTGTTGGAGGGCAAGAGGAGGAGGGATTTTTGGCTACATTAACCCTTGCTGAATAAGCATAGTTGAAAGTAAAGCCAACCTACCCTGGTTATAAATCCCTAAAATAATCATCCATGCCAAGTGTTTGCCAAGGTTTTCTTTAAAACATTTCCTCTTTCTCATTCTAATTTTTTGTTTGTTTTCAACCTTTTACAAAGTCACATTCCCAGAAAGCACAGAGTGAAAAATCCTCTTTCTTGATATACATGGTGCTAAGAAAATAGTTTTATACATAGAATTCCAGTGGGAGAGGGAAAGGGAGCGAGGGGAGCAAGAAGGAGGTTAAGAGGCAAGGAAAGGTGGCAGCAAGAGCAAGACCCAGTGAGCCGGTTTCTCTCCTAATGCCGGCATCTGTAACTGGCAGTTTTGGTATCATCAGAATAACTAACTCCCCGCCCCGCCCCCATCGCCACCCATTTCCAGTTTGCGGGAGTTGGAGTTTTTAAATTTTAGTAGTGAGTGGGACTGGAAATGAGATTCACAAGATATATGGGGACTAGGGACTGGCTGAATTCCCTGTCTCCCGTCCCATCTCTTCTGTACATAAGCCTCTTCAATATTAACCTGTCCACAGAGCGGAGTGACTGACAATCCGGAAAACCTAAATGCCAGGGCTGGCTGAATTTGTGAGTATTAAATGGATAATAGTAGTAGAAGGCTGAAGGGGAAAAAGGATGAAAAGAGAATGCCTTGGAAGGGAAGGTCTTAGGGACAAGAGTAGTAGGAGAAACCATCTGGAGGATATGGGACATGTTTACAGGCTTTTCTTTGTTAAAATAAAACACCTGCTTCTCTACCTTATGCCACTTTAGCGGGGCTTTGGGATTGCCAGAACTGCCACTTGAGGTTTACAGAAACAAACAGATTGTGTGGTGAGCCCTCTCCTAGGTCATTCCTTTCTGTTGGTCCCCCTGCTGATATCAGCCTATCCAAGATTCACTTTGTTCTTAAATTCTCTCTTTGCCCGTCCATTCCCTCAACAACATCTCTAGACTGCCCTGCCAGGATCCTAACCAACAAGCCCTGCGGAGTCCTTTGGGGATGCCTCCTCCAGCAGCTACTGTTTAATGGAGGGGCTTGGGGGTGTAATGTGATGGGGTGTAGGGAGCCAGAGCAAAGGCTAAGGATGGTGGGGGAGAAAACCAGATGGGGAACGAGGGACCCAGCAAGGGCAAAGAAAGTTCAAGAAGTGGCAGAAATGCGAAGGGGCCACTAGGAAGGGAAATAGGAGTAGGGTTTTGTGAGAAGAATAAATAAGAGGAAATGGTGGTAGGCAAAAGGGAAGCATACCCAGAATTCGGAAACCAAACTGCCCCATCCACCCTTTTCCTCCTGGAATGGTCAAGATACTTTTGGCTACTGCCTTTTAAATCCACAGCTGGGAATTAGGAGATGTTATCTGTCTTGTTAAAGTACTCAATTCAGGGAGCAGGGACAGGTCTCTTCTGTGTCCATGCTTTTCTCCCCATTACCAGCTCCTGCCTCTGAGACTGGGCCTGGCCAGGGGAGGGCTGGACTGCTTCAGTCACACGAGGATCAATCATGAGACCCATGGCAAGACGTTAAAACCATCTGATCTTCCAAAGATGAGGTGGTTTAAAGAAACTCCTCAAATGGGGGGAAGGGGAGAAATGACACAAACAGGAAAAAAAAAACACTTGTTTGATGGGAGAGTTTTCTTTGTTTTTTTTTTGTATTTTTCCAAGTTTATGTTTTTCTTTAGTTCATTCCTCTGGTCTAGTTCTCTTGTGCGCATGGGTGCGCTCTCTCACACTCTCATTTTTTTTGGTTGTGTGTGTTTCTTTATCTTTTTTTTTTTTTTAAGAACTTTGGATTTGCCGTTGGTGGGCAGCACTGGTCCCTGGAGGCTGGACCCCCACTTGGCAGGGCTGGGACAAGAGGCAGGCCCACGGCTGCTGAGAGGATCTCTGTGTTTTAAAGCCTTTGAGAATAAGTTACTGCAATTCCCAGGGTGCAGGGTGGGGGTTAGCAGAGGGGTTACTGGCAGCGGCTTCCCCGAGAGTCCAGGCCTCCAGGCCTCCAGGCCGCAGGGGCTCCCAGTGGCTCCCAGGCAGGAGAGGGTTAGGAGGGAGGGGGTAGGGTAAGGAGAGTGAGCTGGGAGCTTCTGCCAACCTCCAGTTTGGTTAGAGTTTTGTGGGCTCCCTGCCCATCCCAGGCTCCAACTTTAGGAGCCAACTAACTGGGTATTTGGAAAAAGTTTGTGAGCAGTATGGTGCTCTAGACAAGGGGGTAGGGAAGGGAAAGGGGAGTGGCAAGGGTTCTTTTCCTTCCCCCTTCTTTGTCTTGTTCTTTTTTTTTCTTCTTCTTCTTTTTTTTGGTGTTTCTCAGTCGGAACAGCATGGGCTAACATGTATATGCATGTATGTGTGCATGTATGTGTTTACACAGGAAATGTGGAGGTTCTGGTAATTCAATGGAGAAAGGTTGTAGGAAGATAGAACCAATGGTAGCTATGTGGTGGGGTGGGCAAGGCAGACATGTATGAATTGGGATGACACTGTGGGTGTGTATCTATGAAGATACAGGGCAAGAAGTGTATCTGCAAGGAGTTGAGGATTCTAGTGTCTCTGTGGGGGTGGGGGAGGAGGCAGGACTCTGCTGGAGGTGGGGTGTGTGAAGCCCACTGAGGGTGGGAATGGAAAGATTCCCATAAGGTGGGCGGAGCCGAGGGCTGGAGTGAGAGATTGGAGTTCCCACTAAACACCTCTTGGGTTAAGAGAGGGAGCTCTAAGTCCCTTCCCTCTGCCCCCCCCCCAATCTTGGTTTATCTGTTTATAAAGCTAGAAGTGTAGAGGTAGTAGTAGTTTTTGGGTTGGAGTCCGTGTGAGGTAATCTTGCTTCCTCTTTGGCAAAAGCCACAGCAGCCGTGGCAGCAGTGGCGGCGTTGGTGACAGTGATGGGTGGGCCCCCTGGGGGTGGGGCCGCCTTGCGCCTGTGGGCCGAGGAGCGCAGGTGGGAGGCTAGGGCTTCACGCCCACTCAGCAGCACCTCACATGCCAGGCAGTGGTAGGTGCAGATGGGCACCCGCAGTGGAGGGGGTATGGAACCCCCGGGGCCCCGCCCGAAGAAGCAGAAGGATCTCTGGTGGGCAGTGGCTGGGGCCTCCCCGTCAAATGCCATCTTGCACTGGCGGCACAGGTAGCGGTGGGTCACATCCACAGTGGAAATGCCAGTGCTGCCAGTCAGCAGCTCATCAGCATCCCCAGCCTCCCCCTCCCCTGGAGAGGGCAGTTCAGGTGGCTTTGGAGGTGCTGTGGCTGTGGCCTCAGGGACCTGGGGGGGTGGCTGGAGAAGGGCATTGGGGAGCAGCCCAATGAGGGTCTGAGGTATCACAGGGTTCATGGGAAATAGCCCCTTCTTCATGCCGTAGAGCTGTTGGAAGTAGGCCCCCTGTAACTGGGGGCCAAAGACAGCTGGAGGTGCTGCTCCCCCTGCAGGAGGCAGTGGGAAGGGCAGAAATTGGCTCCCCAACAGAGCTGGGACAGTGGCCTTCAATGCTTTGAGGTTCTTGAGGGCATCGGTGGAGGAGTTGGTGGGGGCTGCAACTGGCTTTCGCTCACCAGAGACCTTGTCCCCTGAGGGCTCAGTTGGCGGGCCTGGGACAGGGTCAGTGGTGCCTGCTGTGGAGGTGTTGGTTTGGTCGGGCATGGGTCTCTGAGGTAAGGGGCGGCCTGGGCCAGCCGTCTGGACCACTGTGGTAGCAGGCAGGACAGAAGTGGCGAGGCCAAGGAGGCCTGGGGAGGCTGCAGGGCCTAGGAAGATGAAAAGACCTGGGATGAAGGATTAGCCACCTCCTGCCCTATCATTCTTCCTGCTCCAGATACACACTTACCCATTCTCACCCCCTGACTTCTACCCCCCTTCCCCACTACCTGTCCCCCAAAAGGCTGAAGCAAAGGTGGGCTACTGGAGGAGACTGCAGGTAGGAAGACTCAAGAAAGAAAAGGAAGGGCGTGTCTCTAAAGTCCAACTCCTCCCAACTTCCCAGCTCACCTGAATTGAAAGGAGCTAAGCTGCTCAGTGGGGACTGAGTCAGAGCTGGGCCGGACAAGAGGACTGGGGCCAGGCGAGGCAGGGCTGGGGCAGCCCCGAGCGGCAAAGCAGCAGGTGTGGTGGTTGGCGGGGCCTTGGTTGCTGGGGGGGCCTCAGGTGCTGGGGCCAAGTCATAGCACTTGCTTTCGCTCTTTAGCTGTGCTCGGACTGCCTCCTTGAGCTTGGCCAGGTGCTGGCGGGAAAAGAGATGGCCTCGGCAGGAGACATAGAAATCATATTTGACATCACAATATGGGCAGTCGGTGCGCTGGGCTCCCAAGGGGCCCTCAGTGCTGCTCCCAGGCCCCCCAACTGCTGCCCCCTGCAATTTGGCCTTCTTTTCCTTGGCACGAGCATTCTGGAACCAGACCTGGATGACTCTCTTGGGCAGCCCAATCTCCTCCCCCAGCACCTCACACTCCTGCATGGTGGGGGTGCGGTAGGCTTCGTAGCAGGCCTTCATGATCTTCAACTGTAGGCTGCTCATCTGGGTCCTGTAGCGCCGCTGCCCCATTCCATCTGGAACCCCGGCCCCACCTCCTGCTCCCCCACTGCTACCGCCAGCCCCAGGGGACTCTGGTTCAGCCAGGCTGGAAGCAGACGAATCGCTTAGATCCCCTGCAGATGGACTGCATGCCTCACTCTCTGGAGACACTTTAGACAGTTCCTCGGGGCCCTCATCTTCACTGGGTGGAGGGGGAGGTAGAAGAGGTAGAGGTGGCTCTGGTGCTGGGGTGCTGGCTTCTTTCCCCAGTGGTAGAAAAGGCAAGGGCCCAGCAACAGAGGTGACAGGGGGATAGGGAAAAGCAGGCCCTTCCCTTTTGGGGACCTCCCTCCCAACCCCATCATCCACCTTGCCCAACAAGAGATTGAACTTGGGGAAGGGTGCTGGAGTGGGTGTGACAGGGGGTTTGACTGCTGGACTGGGCACCCCCCCAGGGGTGCTTCGAAATTGGCCTTTTCTCTCCCTGGCCCTGGTATTCTGGAACCAGACCTGTACCACTCGTTTTTTGAGCCCCACCTCCTCTGAGATGCAGTCAAGCATCTTGCGTGTTGGGTTGGAGTCCTGCATGTACCAACGGTACAGGATCTCCAGCTGCTCAGGCAGGATGGTGGTGCGAAGACGCTTATCCCTGGGGGGCTCGCCCTCCCCTCCACCCCCAGCTTCACTGCCTGTGGGGGACAGGCTGCCATCCTCGTGCTTTCGTTTGAGGAGTGGCCCGGGCACTGGTGGAGTACCTGCCACTAGGGGATTACGCTCCCCAAACACAAGTAAGGGCAGATCTAAGAGGTGTGAGGCAGTACTGGGCTGCACAGATGACAGGAAATGTAGTCTTCTGTGTCCGGTCAGGAGGTCCTGGCTGGGGAATGACATGTTGCACTGGTCACAGCTGTGGGCTGGGGCAGGGGAGGGAGGAGCCTTCCCTTCAGGCTCTCTGCCTCCTGGCTTTGCTGCCTCTGTTTCGCTCAGCTCCTCTCTGTCTGGAGGTTCTGGCAATGGACCCTCAGGCCCTGCTGGTGGTTCAAGGCCCTGTTCCTCCTCTGTTTCTTCCTCCTCCACCTCTTCTTCCTCCTCTTCCCCTCTCTCTGTTTCTTCTTCCTCTTCAGGGGGCTGGTCATCATAACATTTCTTGAGGTGCCGCACCAACTCAAAAACACAGGAGAAGGTTGTGTGGCAGCGCCTGCAGCCAGAGGTCCCCCCAGTTCCTCCTCCAGGTGGCACAGGCCCACCCTCGCTGGCATTTTTGCGTGCTTTCTGGCGAGCATTCTGGAACCATACTACCACCACACGGCTAGCTAGGCCCAAAAGACTTGCAAGCCGCTCCACCTCTCCATCCTTGGGGTAGGCACTGGTCTCAAAGAAAGACTGCAGGGCTTGGGTTTGGAACTCTGTGAACTTGGTTCTGGAGAACCGGCGGCCTGCAGGTACCAGGGGAGGAAAATTCCCTCTGGAGCTTTCTTCCTCCTCTGGGGGCCAGTGCCCTCCTGCCCGGCTTCGCTCCTCAGAGGGACGGGTTCCGCCTGCCTCAGGCTCTGGGACCAAGAAGGGTGGGCCTAGTTGGGGAGCAGGCGAGTCCAGAGGCCCTTCAGATTTGGAGGGCTCTGCAGGGGGTGGGTATAGGCTATCATAGCTCTTTCGAAATTGAGCAGCATACCGACTCAGGGCCTCAAAGGGCAGGAAACGGCGGTGGACATGTTCTTCGTGGGTCTTGAGGATAAGCATATTGGAGAAGAGCTTCCCACAGGCCCCACAGGCTAGCTTGTCCCCACCCCCCAGGGCCTCTGGAGGGGGTGGGGTTGGGGGAGGGGGCACAGCCTGCTTCCCTTCATTGTACTGGATCACAAGCTCAAAGCCAAAGTTTTCTAGAAGAGCTTTGGCTGCAGTGCGGGCTGCCTCATTGGGTGTTGGGTGGGGTGGTGAGGCGGGCCCTGCCTCACTCCCCTCTTCAGTCATGGGGGGCCCCTCCCACTCCCTCTCAGCCAGCTTAGCCTTGGGGGGTGGGGGTGGGGGTGGAGGGGTGGCAGCTGGCAGGGACAGCAAGGGTGCAGGCCCAGCCAGTGCTAGTTTGGGCGCCACCTTGAGGTCATGGAGGTAGAAGGGCAGGAGAAGCTGCTGCTGCTGGAGCTTAAGCAGTGACTCGGGTACCAAAGGGAAGGGGGGCAGGACTGGTGGGGTGAAGAGGGGGGCTGGAAATCGGTGGAGGTCCAAAGGAGGGGGTGGAGGGGACAGGAAGGGCAGTCCAGATATGAAGCTACTGGAGTCAGGGAACTTCTTCTCAGCGCCCACCTCCCCCTCGGTCTCGCCTTCTTTGGGCTCTTCTTGGCTGCGCTCCGGCCCCTCAGCCTTGGCGTCAGTCTTGGCCCCCCTAGAGCGAGTCTGATGCAGAACTGACCGCATGTGGATCTCCAATGTGGAGCTCTGGTTGTAGGAGACTCTGCAGACTGTGCATTTAAAGGGTTTGTCTGTGGCAATAGTGGTGGTAGGTGGGGCACCAGCCTCTCCCCGGGTAGGGGCGGAGGGATCAATGGCAGCCTTCTTCATCTTATGAAGGTGGGAGACAGAATTATAATGAACTAGGAGAATATTCTTCTGGGTAAAGGACTCCTTACACACAGTGCACTTATATGGCCGGGCAGGGTCCAGAAACTTGTCCAGAGCAAAGTTGGTGGTCTTCCGATAGGTCAGAGGATGGCGAGAATCAGCTGGAACTGGCTCTGTAGGGCGAGTCTCCCCAACGGTCCCCTCTTCCTCCTCAGCCATTGTGGGTGGAGGAGCCATTTCTTCAGCTTGGGTATCAGGCGGGGGGATTGGAGATGGGGCTGGAGAAGGGGGTTGGTCAGGGCTTCCCATGGGCTTGTTTGGAGCCTCAGCTGAGGGTGGGAGAAGCTCAGGAAGAGGATCTGGACTGGCTTCTGGGGTCAGGTTAGGGCCTTCTTCTAGGGAAGAGAGAAAGAAGTATAATGAGAAAGAAAGGAACTTTATTTAGCCCATATTCTACCCACTTAATATCTAGGACAAGTGACTATCGCCTCAGACCTGGAGCCCAGTTCCCCTTTCCTACCACCCTGTGAAGTGTGCTGCCCCTTCCTTACCTGAAGCCTGGTCTCTGCTGGGTGAAGGCTCTGGCCTGGGAATGAGGGGCTCTGGGCCTTCCTCCACATGCAGATTGGACCCATGCAGCACTTTGGTCATAAAGGTCATTTCTACAGTTGTGGCCTGTAATGGAAGAAATCCCAGTGACTGAACACCTCCACCCTGCCCTGGCTATTCCTGCTCTGTGCCTATGCCTATGCCCAGCTCTTTACATGACAAAGCCTCCTCACTGGACAAAACTCCCGTTCAATTTCTGCTCCCCCCACCCCAGATGCGAGGGCCTGGGCTGCTCCCTCTCCTATCGGGCTCCCTCTTTCCCCTTCCTTGAGGCACCTGACCCTCCCAGGTTCATGCTGTCTGTTGATAGCTCTTCTTAGGAAATTAACAGATATGGAAGAAATGCTTAGTTTCCTCATCCATGAGTAGAGGGCAGCTAAGTTCTGAGGTTCCTTCCAACTTTAAATCTGTGAAATGCTACTTTATCAATGCCTTACCCCCTGCCCAAGTATATACACTTGCCTGGCTACCCCTGCCTCTTCTTCCCTTCCTGCATGGTACTGGCAGGACCTCAGTGGGTGGTCCTTACCCAGTCTAGTACTCACCACAAGCAGCAGCTTCTCAACACACTCAGGTACCACGTTGTGAAGATGGCTAAGGTGGAAGTGCAGGGCAGGCCGGCCCACTAGCTGCTCCTGGCACAGTGGGCATCTGTACTTGGGCTGCACTGCATGCTGGGAGATTGTATGAGCCCTCACCTGGTCGGACTCTGGGCTCATGAAGCTGCAGTATGGACAGCAGTATACCTAGGGGCACATAAGGACAGTAGAGGAGGTATCAGAGAGGGTGGGACCCAACATTACACAGTTCTTTGGCTTCTTGGCTCCCTGTTTAGGAAGAGCAAGCCCCACAGGAAGGCATTAGAGAGGCCCCACCCCCCATCCACACATCCTGAAAGTAGCTCCTCCCTCTTTTCTCTTGGAGTAGAACAAAGCTTGCCTTCCTTCTTTGGCCCTCTCCCTCCATCCTGGCATCTCTCTATTTTTCCTTGGTCTTTCTTTCCCTGTTTCTGCTGCCCTACTCTATTTTCTAGCTGACTATATGGCCCTGTACCTACTTCAACCCCAATCTGTTTTTCTTCTTTTACCCACCCCATTTTGCCTGTATCTTCTCCATGAAATGGTTCTGCTTCCTCTGGGGAGTTCTTGGACTCAAAAACTCTGCCTATTCTGCTTTGCAGAGACCCTGAACTGAGAAATATGTCCTGAAGAGGGGGCCCTACCCAGAAACCAGCTCATTCTCCCTCAGAGGCTCAGCAATTCCTACTTCTTTTCCTTCTCTCTTTTTTCACATGTAAGGACCCCTGGTGGCATAGTGCCTAAGGCATTTGGCTGCTAATCAGAAGGCTGGCTGTTTAAACCCACCAGCCACTCCGGGAAAGGAAGATTGGGCAATCTACTTCCATAAAGATTTACTGCCTCGGAAACCCAAAGGGGGTCACTATGAGTAGGAATTGACTTGATGGCAGTGAGTTTGGTTTGGTTTGTTTTTTCACAAGTAAACAGATGCCATGGCTCCCACAGTGGCCTAGGAAAATTCTGGTCTGTCCTTTCTCCCAGATCATTCAGGCCTACACCTCCAGAGGGGTAGGACTGGGAAACCTGGGGTGGGGCCAAGAAAGCCCCTGGGTTTCTGCCTCAGTCACCTGACTGCTGCCACCTCAGATCAGGCTGGTGTCCCTGGTATACTTCTCTCCTGTTGCCTGTGCCATTGGTACAAGCCTAGGTGCCTCCCAAAGGCTGTGTGTGTGGGGGGAGCATAATGGAAAGAAAGGTATCCAGGTGCTCATTTAAATGTGCCTAGCCTGGTAGCATAGTGCCTAAGGCACTTGACTGCTAACCAGAAGGCTGGCAGTTCAAACCCACCAGCCACTCCTCGGAAGGAAGATGGGGCAATCTACTTCCATAGTGATACTGCCTCGGAAACCCAAGGAGGGGTTGCTATGAGTCGGGTGAGACTTGACTGCACATAACAACAACAACACAACAGCCCTCAGCACAGACATCTGGAATAGGTCTGTTGGAGGAAATAGAAGGTAGGAAGACGAGAACCTGAAGATAAACCATTCCTGCAGAGACCCTTCAGATCTGCATTGTCCACATTCAACCCACTCTGCAGAGCTACAGGGCACAGGATGCAGCTCAAAACCAGAGGCTGGGAATCCCCACAGAATCTACACTTTCATGCCCGAGGGCTTGCGGTCTGGGTGAATCATTTGAGTGGTGCCTCTACCCCCTGGAATTCCCCCAGGAAGGAGGAAGGAGGTGCCAGGACATTCCATCCAGGCTCAGGGGTTTCTGCAGAGTTGAACTGTGTGTCTATGTCTTTCTGGTTCTAGCTGAATGTAGGAGAGTTGTACAGCAGCCCTTTTTTTCCCCTTTCCTTTTCACTTATTCCTTTTTTCCTCCCCTGCTTCTCCCTCCAATTGTTCCTACCCTCAACAGTTTCTCTGTCCACCTTTCCCTCAAACTCCTTCCATCTCTTTCTTGCCATCTTCATCTATGTGCAATCTTCCTCCATATGACGCTGAGCTAATATGAATGGAATTTCTTAAATATGACCTCTTCTGAGTGAAGTCAGTGACAGGCATGAATATATTAAGCCTGTCTTCAATATGACGTTTATAAAGCTCTGCACTGTTTAGAATTTCTGCCTTTGGAATATGAGATCCTGGTAAAGCCAGACCCCTTCAGCTCTTTCCAGCTACCCCAGTTCTGACCGTGGTCTGGTTGGCACTGTCTCCCGAAGGGCCAGTCTTGTTCTCTGCATCTTCGGAAGCTAAAGATGACAGGAAAGGAGATGTTAGGAGACTCTGACAGCCTTCACTCTTCCTTTCATAGACCCTCAGCCCTCAAGATGACCTCATTTGTAGCACAGAACTCCCAGAGCAGGTGGCTGGGCTCTAGGGGAAGGGAGAAAGGGCAGGAAGCCACAGAGCTCTGCTCCGTACACATGTGTAAGGGGCTGACTCTAGGTTGTCAGGATGGCATCAAACCCAAACCTGTGGCTCAACCTCTCTTCCCTCTGATGAGCCCTTTTCTTTGATCAGAGTTGGGCTCCCTCAGCACAAGAGGCCTTGCTGGACATATGGATTTCTGCAAGGTCCCATGAACATAAAGGAATCAATGACTGGGGGCGGGGGCGGGGTGTGTGTGCGCATAATAAGGGATGGAGGGAGAACAGGCCAGATGAGCAACTCACCCAATTGTTCTGTCTTCTTCTGGGCATCTTTCTCGGGGGTGGGTGGCTCAGCTAAGGGGGTGACAGAAGCCTTTCCTGTGTAGGGATGGGGGTGGAGAATCAGCTTAAAGGAATGAAGCAGCAGGGAAGGGAGGGCATAGGACAAAGGAAGGGGAACAAGCAGCCAGTCAATGAAAAGATTAGGACAGAATGGATGGATGCCTCAACAGGCAGGAGAGGGCAAAAAGACCCCAAGAAGAAATATTGAACGGCAGGGACTAAGAGACTGTCTTGTGCGAGTCCAGCCTCCTCATCTTATAGATGAGGGAACAAGTCCAGCTGTAGGCAACAGAAACAACAGGACCACACTCAGCTAGAAGCAGAGGCCCCAGAAATTTATTGGGAGGAACTCTAAAGAAAGAAGCTGAGGTTGACTGAGGTGTGCAGGAGGCGGCAGGACCAGCTGGGAGAGGAGATTACCACTCAAGTAAGAATTGACAGATGTGTAGGAATTTATTTTCGGTGGCAGCCTAATTAAAGTGTTAAAGTTCCTTAACTCCATTCAGCCCTGCGCCAGGATCGTTAGTTATTGATCTGGGCCCCTTCGGCACTTAACTCCAACCAGCATATTGGCAATTCAATTAGCACCAGTCAATGCGGCCTGTTCCTCTTTCCTGCTGAGTGCCCTTGCCCTCGCCCATCCCTGGCCTCTACAAAACCCTGACACCCATGCTCGCTTCTGACAACCCCTCTCAGGCCCTTCCACCCTCCTCTGGATCAATGGCCACCTGCTTGGCTGTCCTTGGCCTCTGCTAGTACCAACTCGGCTTCCTAAAGGTGATCGTAAGCCCAGCCTTAGGGCTGAAGACGTAAGAGACAAGAAGAGGCTGGGAAGTTTGTCAGGGCCCTCTTCCCATCACTGCTGCCTTTGGACTATCCCCACAATTCCCATCTCCTTCCAACATGTCTTGGTCCTCAGGAAACATATTCTGTCCTTTTTTTTTTTTTTTTTTAGCTCTGTCCTGCCACCTCCCACACCCAGCATTTCTAGGACAGTAATCACTGCTCAGAATCACTGGGGATTCCTTCCTCTCCCTTCCTGTTCTCCACCCAGCAAAGTCCCTGCCCTTCTCCGCCTCCTCCCAACTTGTCTTGTTCTCCCTCCATGCGTGATAGCCCTCACTGTTCCTGAAACCCCTATATTTTTTTTTTACCAACACTACACCACCCTCTTTCCACCTGTTATTGATGCCCACAGACCCATTTCTTCCTATTATCACATCCTTTCTCATCATCCCCCCACTTCCCAGCACCCAGCTGCTCTCCCTGCCAAGCCCTCTCCCAGTCCCCCCTTCCTCACCGGGAGTCCGAAGCTGCCCATGGCTGAAGCTCAGGATGCTCTGAAGAGCTGTGAGTCCTTCCTCAGCTGCTGGGCCATTCTGTAGCAGCTGCAGACGCCTCTGGGCCTGGGCATCGCGGTGAGCAGGTGCACGGAGATGTTGCAACACAGCCAAGCGGGAGGGTGTCTCCCATGCACACAGCAGGCAGTGGTAGAGCCCCAGCTCAGCCCCTGCTTCTGCTCCCTCCATCTCCAGCAGAAACTAGAAGCATGTGAAGAGATGGGCTCAGGCCCACAGGGATACTCCCAGATCTCGGATCTCTTTTGCCTTCCCCAAGGGAGCCTGACTAGCACACCTTCCTCTCCACTCATCCCTCCCACCCCCCAGAGCACCCATTTCCCCTCCTATGACTACCTGTATTAATGCTTTTTCTCCTCCAATTGCCTTTTCCTCCTACCACTCTGGACTCCCTCCTTGGATGTAAATGGCCTTTGGTTCTATCCTCTTGAACTTCTGGTGACTGGATGGGCTGAGTGGACATAGAGCCCCCCCTCCACCAACCCCCAAATACCAGAAGAGCTGACTAAATGACAAGCTTCACATCTTGAGTCCACTCTCCTTTGGCCTTTCTCTGTGCCTGTCTCCAAAGACTTCATTACCCTGGTACATACTTCCGTTTTTCTTCATTTCTGCTGCCCTGGATTTTTCCATCACTGCTCCACTCTGCATCTCTCCCCTTCGTCCCCAGCTCCTCTTCTTTCTCCGTGGGCCCCACCCTCACCTTATAGATCTGGCTGTTCTCTTCATGGGCTGCACCCCGGGCGTGCAGCTGCATCTTCTCTTTGCTGTTGGACTCAAAGTCACAGATGTTGCAGCGCAGGTGCAGGGGGGAGACAGATCCATAAGGAGCTCCATCTCCCAGGGGCATTGGTAAGGGAGTGCCCATGGCTCCACCACCCTCTCGCAGGTGGGCAGCCAGCTGGTACTTCTGGGCGTGTTTGTCTGTCTTGAGATGGAGCTGGAAGTTGGCCTTAAGCTGGGTGCCATAGCAGCAGAGCTTACAGCGGTGGGTGTCACCAGTGACTTCCTTCCATTCAGCTTCTGGGAGACTACGGCCCACACTGCAGTGGTAGAGCAGCAGCTCCAGGCTGTCAGTGCTGAAGGCCTGGCACACTAGACAGCGGAACACCTTCAGGGATGGGCTGTCATCTGGGGGTGGTGAGGTGGGCAGACCATCAGGCGAGGAGCCCAGGAGCTGACTTGCAGGCAGGTGGGCATCCGGGGAAAGGCTGCCAGGGGCTAAGGGACAGAGACAGAGTGATGTCCCAAGGAAGAAATGGGGTGGAATGGGTTTGCTCTGGGGATATGAGGAGGTGGGTTAACAAGGAAGATAGTGTTCAGAGGGCTTCTTGGTACCTAAGAATGGAGTTAACCTGTGGGAGAAAGCAGGGAAGACAGGATGGTTCTGGGGGTGGTGGGAGAGGAAAAGAGGAATAGAGTCCAGGGAGCCTTACCAGATGTGGAAAACTTGCGGCTAGGTGCTCCAAGGTGGTGAAAACCATTGAGAAACAGCTGGGCATCCAGGGGCTTATCTGGCCTCAGCCCAGAGCCAGGCAAGGGAGTCTGAGGCTGCCCCAGGGCTTGGGGCCCGTAGTACTGGAAGAGCTCAGGAGGGTTGGTGGGGGCAGCCCCTGGGGGGGGAGGAGGGCCTGGCCCTACCAGCCCAGGTGACAGGCCCAGCGGCAGCCCCTGGTGCAGCATTAGGACATTCTGCATGTGCTTCTCAGAGGTCATATGGATGCGAAGGTTGCGGGAGATGTTTGTCTCATAGCTGCACACCTTGCACTGCCAGGATGATTTGGTCTTGGGCTCTTTGTCCCCTGCAGAGGGTGGGAGTGATGCCTCTGGAGGACTGCCCTGCCCACCAGGCCCTGCCTGGAAGCCCTGCAGGTTGGCCAGGTGCTTGTCAGACTGCATGTGGATGCTAAGGTTGCCCTTGGTGGTAGTGGAGTAGTTGCAGACATCGCAGCGGTAGGGCTTGTAGCCACAGTTGTAGCTCTCTCCGCGAGCTAGGCGGGGATGGGCACCGCCAGCACTGCAGTAGCTGCAGTGACTGTTGCTCTCGGGGTGCTTCTCCCGCATGTGCACATCCAAGGTCTGCTGGTACTTGTAGTGCCAGTTGCATTTGGGACACTTGAGTGTCTTGCAGGAGTTGCGTGAATGTAGCAGAGACATGTGGCTGGACAGGCTGAGGCCCTGGAAGGTTGCAGGGGCTGGGGTGTAGTCATCAGCCAGGCGGTAGGGCTGTGGTGGGTCATTGGGGTCTTCAGGAGAGCCTACTGGAGTGGGGAGAGTGGGCCCCTCCTTGGAGGTGGGTGAGCTTTGGTTGAGTTGGGGGCAGAGCCCTCCATCCTCTTCTAGCCCCTCAGGGAACCAATCTGGCCCTGCCTCACCTGCTGCCATTGGCAGTTCTTTGGCTTGGGTTGGGCTGGGGTCCCAGGTGACTGGGGTTGTGGGTGGAGAAGGTGGGCTGAGGGCCATGACTTCTTCATGGGGCAGGACATGGGCTTGGACTTCTCCCTCAGGGGGGCCATCCTCAGTCTGGGCTACATTTGCCTCCACATTCACTGTGCTGCTATTGTCAAGGGGTATCTCAAAAAGGGGGCAAGTAGGGAGTTTTGGTTCCAGAAAGCTTATGAGGGCCATGCAGCCCTCTCCCCCATCCTGGAGCATGGCTGGGCTGCATGGCAGGCCCTGGTGTTGAGCAGGAGTTAGCTTCACCCCATGAGACTGTGTGTGGCCCACAAAGGCCTGAGGCCTACTGAAACCTAGGCGGCACAGAAGGCAGAGCCAGAAGAGTGCCCTGTGGTCTTCCCCACTGCTCCCCATGAAGCCATCTTTGGGATCTCCGGGTGGGTTTGGAGCCAGCTGGTAGCTCCAGAAGGCTCCGTCCCTTCCCTCATAGGCGGCCGGAGGTGGCGCTGAGGTATTGTGGGACAGAATTTGGTCAGAAGAGCTAAAGCCTTGGATTGGGTCAAAGCCATGTTGGATGTGAAGGGCAGTGAGATGTGTGGGAGGCGGGTGGGCCAGGAGGGGCAGGCTGGGCTCTTGCTTGATGCCCGCCTCACCCCAGGGGAAGCCCTTTGGTAATAGGAGTTCACTGCCACCTGGCAGGGAAAACTTGGCCACCAGGTAGGCCTCACCACCAGATGTGAAGAATAAGTGGTTGTTTAGGTCCACAGGAGGGAGCCCTTCTTCCTCCTCCTTTTCCTTGTCTTCTTCCACCCCTAGATCCTTTGGTGGGAAAAGAACATAGCCAGGCTCTTGTTGGGGCTCCTCAATCTCCTTTGGTTGGATGAGGTCAGAGCCTGACTCTAGGGGCTGCCCCCCTGGCTCTGAGGGCCTCATGCTCTCAGAGGTGGAGGGGACAACAGGGGGATCTTTGGTGACAGAATCAGAGGTGGTGTGGGAGGAAGAGGTGTCCGGAGGTGGGGACAGGGCATCGTGCCCAGGGGCGGGGGTGGTGCCAGTGGTAGAGGATGAGCTAAGGGTGGCCATGGTAGATGGAGGAGTGCTGAGGTTTCATTTCAGCGTGACAGCCAGTACCCTGCAGGGAGACATGGAAAGAGCAGTGCTGTAAGTTTTCAGGGGAGACATGACTAGGCTTTTGAATGTCTGGACACTTCAGCCCTATCCTTTTCTCTACCTGCTAGACTCAGATACCCATTTGCCAACTTGACAGCTTCACTTCATATCTAACTTACCATGTCTAAAATCAGAACTCTCTATTTTTCCTGGAATGTGTTCTTCCCCGTCTTTGCTATTTTAAAAAATTGGCATTTTTTTTCCTCTCACCCCATATCCAATTCCAGGGCGCTCTGATGGCCTAGTGCCTAAGGCATCTGACTGTTAACCAGCAGGCTAGCAGTTCAAACCCACCAGCCACTCCTCAGAAGGAAGACTGGGCAATCTACTTCCATAGAGATATCATCTTGGAAACCCAAGGAGGGGTAGCTATGAGTCAGGATTGACTCGATGGCAGCGAGTTTGACTTTTTTATATCCAACTCCATAGCAATGTCTAAAACATGAGTTCCCTGCCCCTGTCCCCATCTCCACTGTCTCCATTTCCACTAGTAACCTCCAGATCCAAGCCATTATTATCTCTTTCCTGGGTTAATGCAACACATTCCAACCTGACTTCTGGTCTCCCCTACTATCTATTCTCCCTGCACCCAAAAGCCATAGTTTTAATTCTCAATTATGAAAAATGCCAAACATATACAAAAGTAGACCAAATAATATAATAAACCCTTTTGGACCCATCACCCAGCTTCAACAATAATCAAATTATGGCCAATCTTGTTTCTTCTATACTCTCTCCTACTTCTACCACCACCTTTCCTGTATTGTTTTGATGTAAATTTCAGGCATCATAGAGAATCATCCATTTGAAATGTAAATTGTAGTATATTCTGCTTAAAACCCATCAATGATGTCTCACTGAGTTATGAATGAAATCCCAACTCGTTTCCATGATCTACAAAGGGCCTATCCACTCTGACACCTAGGAGTGCATCTTACACTCTCCACCCTACCTCATCTGGAAGACCAGCCCATTGGACTTTCTGTTCTGGTGCCTGCCACACATAGCCCAACTTCATTCCCATCTTAAGGCTTTTGCCCAAGCTGTTTTCTTGGCCTAGACTGCTCTAACCCCAGGTCTGTGCATGGTTGGCTTTGCCATTCGAAACTCTGTTTAAATGTCTCCTGCTCCAGCAGGCCTTCTCTCTCCACTGCAACTAAAACAGCCCCTAGGTTACTTTCTTCATAGATGTATCACTACCTGATATTTCCTGGTTTGTTGTTAGCTGCCATCAAGTAGTCCCCAGACTCATGGCGACCCCATTTCCTGGTTTATATTTTCTTCCCCTTGTATGTAGAAGGTAAGACTTGATCTGCTTTATTTATTGCTCTGTAATTAGCACCAAAAAGGATGCCTGCTGCATACTCAATAAATGTCTGTTCAGTGAACAAATTCAGAGAAAGATTTTCCATGCCTTGAAGAGGCAAATTCCCTAAATTAAGGTCTTCTTGCCATAACTAATTTTCAGTGGCACAAAGAGACTCCACACTGCTTCCTGGTGCCTTCCATATCTATCTCTGGTCCCTGGTGTGTGGAATAGGTGGGGACTTCCCTGGCCAGTTGAAAGACAACAGGTTTTGTATGATTAGCCTTCCCCTCCCTAAAGAGATTAAAAAAATAAGTAATATATACCATGGGCCTGACATTGTGCTAAATGCTCTACATCAATTATCTCATTTAATCTCACAGCATCTGTATTTTACAGATGAAGGAAGTAAGAAACAGAGAAGCTGAGTAAACTGCTGGTGATCACACAGCTCCAAGGACGCACCCAGATTGCAGGTCCCCATTCAGGCTTCCCTCCTCCTGGGGGGGTGGTGGCTAGCCAGGCGTGAAGTCAGAGCCATTAAGGAGCTAAGAGTGGGGCTTGATTAGCATGCTAATGAAAATGCAAATCAGCACCTGGAAAAGGATGGAGAGTTAGAGGACCAAAAAGGCGTGTGAAGGAATTGCACGGGAGCCTATCCCTGGATAACCAGAGACTAGAAGGTCTGTCTCGGAAGGAAGGTTGGGCAATCCTACTTCCGTAGTGATACTGCCTCGGAAACCCAAGGAAGGGGTCGCTATGAGTTGGGTCCGACTCGACGGCACATAACAACAACAACAACAGAAGGTCTGTAAGCTGTGGGAGAAATGTGCTCCTCCTATGGAATCCTCCAAAGGAAGAAGGGAAAGAAGTGTGCTGGCTGGTGAGGGTCTGACATTCCACTGTCATCCTCACAGTGGGGGCCCCACTGCCCCACCTAGGGGGAAGAACTGAGGCCTGGGCAAAAGGGCCTATTCCGTGTTACTGATGAGGGCTCAACATGGTGGTCCCAGCAATGGAGCCTACTACCCTGCCTACTTCCACCTCCCTACTTCCATAGTTTCTTCTCCTGGCTTTTGACTCACAACTTCAGACCACACTTCAAGGAGGGCTAGGTAGACCTAACCTCAAGTCCTGTAAGACATCCCAGATTCTCTTGCCAAAGCTACTTCCCAGGACTGGAAGAAGACACAGCTGATTCCTAGCTAGACACCAAAGAAGCGTGGCTTTTGGCTGGCTTGTGGGTGAGACCCAGTTTGGTGGCCAAGGGTAGGTCGGCAGCTGTTTAAAATTGCAAATCTCTTCCCCTCCTCCGCTTCAGGAAAGAATTTCAATTGCAAATTTATCTCTGCCTCAGTGCATCCCTCCCCACCCCCACCCACTGCCACCAGTTCCCCCCACCCCCTTTCTTCTTGGCAGTGCTTCTCCCATCACCCACTATTTATTGCAAACCTTTAGCTACAGCAATTATTTTTTCACTTTTTTTCTCCTTCCATATCCCTCCATCTTTTCTTCCTTCCCTCTCTGAAGCTCTATGGCCTTTCTTTGCCCTTTCTACCTTGAACTCCTTTCATCTCTTTGTGGAGTCATGCAGAAACAGGTAACAAGTCTAAAAGTCACACCCACCCACCCCACCTTCCACCCCTAGGCCAAGATTCTTGTTCTCCCTCAGAGCCATTGCCACTCTTCCTTCAGTTTCTGGCTGTTCTCAAGGACATCTTCTCTCCCTTGGGGCACATCTTAGACCTGGGTGAAAGGACAGGAGACTGACTGCTCAAACACCCTGACACTCCTGCCTCTGGATAGGAAAGGAAGAGAACAGATCTGGTATAGAGTTGGGACAAGCAAAAGGAAAGATCGGGGTACAGGCGAGGGCTGGGGGCCCATGAAGTGGAGAGGGGTTAGGGGAGACAGAGAAGGCAGTAGTGGCGGCGGTGTGATTAGAGAGGAGATTGATGTGAAGGGGCGCCACAGCCAGTAGAGAGAGTCAATAAAACGAGAGGATCACATTAGAGGCGACAGAGAGAGCTTTAAATTACACGGCTGCTGCCACCGAGGGGGATGGGAGGAGGGAGGCCTGGAGCCAAGGGAGGGAGGAGAGTCAAGGGTGTAGTCAGCTCCAAAATGGCCCTCAGTCTCCACAGCTCCCTGACTGCCTCTTCATTCCTCCCCTTCCTAATGCTTCATTCCCTCACAAGGGTGAGGAGGGGAAAATGGAGAATGCTACTGAGAAATCAAAGAGGGTGTTTTTTTGTTTTGTTTTGTTTTTGATACTGCCCTCTTCTTCCTTCCAGACCTGGGTTTCACTGGTTATTTCTCAAGATGAGAAAAGGGGGAATGGTAGTCCTACTTTGCTCAGCTAGGAAGGTGTTGCCTCACAAACAAATATCAAGTTGCAATCACTGAACTGTGAATATTCTTACATGAGAAATAGGCAGAAAACAAACAAAATAACCCAAATCCATTGTAGTCAAGTTGATTCCAACTCAGTGACCCTATAGGAGAGAGTAGAACTACCTCTTTGGGTTTCCTAGATTGTAATTTTTACAGAAACCAACTGCTAAATCTTTCTCCTGCAGAACGGCTGGTGAGTTCAAACCTCCGACCCGTTAGCAGCTGAGCACTTAACTACTCAGCCACTACGGCTCTTTCATAGGCAGAAAGGCATCTGTAAATAGGTGGGCAAGAACTCCTCCTTCTAGATGAATGCTCCCTGTCTAAGGGGCAGAGACACAGTACACAGGAAGAAACCAGGGAGCCAGAGATACCAAGACAGGCACTAGGACCCAGAACGCTATAGAGAAAAATGTTATGAATAAGAAGGAAAGGCTTAGAGGTGAAGTTGTAGAAACAGAGATGGAAAGCTGCAAGGCAGACTGAGACCAAGCAAGGCGGATAATACAGTGAGACTAGAAGAATCAGTGGATGACGAGCTAAGGGGCAAGGCAAAGGAAAGTCCAAAACACTCTGAGATCTGAAGAGAGCGAATTCTGCTCCTGAAATGAGCCAGGACATGCGTTCGGTTTTCCTGGCAGAACTTGAGGTAAAGTGGGCCAGGGGAGCGCTCTAGGGAGCACCCAGCAAGACCAGGACTCCCCTCTAGTACAGTCCCCCTCCTGCTTCTGGCAGACCAGCAGAGAAAAGAAACACGACTGCTCCCTAGTGGTTACAGAGAGAACATCACAGAGAGGCCATGCCTGATCCAGGACACATACACTTTCTCCTCCCAGCTGTCTGCACCCCCCAAAACAAAACCCCCGAAAGCCCCCTCACCCTCCTTTTCTGCAAACCCAATATCAAAGCAAAAGCTTTCATATCAAAGCGTGTCAGAGGCACCATCATGTTTGCTTAAGATTTGCATACAATGTTTTCCACCATCTGAGCCTTCCAAACATTTTGCCTTTCACTTTTCTAATTGTTCAATCTATACCCTTTCCCTTACTTTAGGACCAATCTTTAGGATTTTTTCTTTCTCTGAAATGGTTGCCTAAGGCATTGCTCTGTCTTCCACCTCACTCTGCCCTTGTTTATCTCCTCTTTTTGTCACAACCTGCTGCCTTCACGAGGAGGAAGCAAGTGTTGAAAAAGCAAATGTTTCATTTTCTATATCTATTTGTCTGTTGTTGTCAGCTGCCACATAACGACTCACGCACAGTGGGATAGGACCGTTGTGACCCACAGGGTTTTCACTGGCAGATTTTCAGAAGTAAGTCACCAGGCCCTTTCTAGTTTTAGCCTGGAAGCTTGGCCGACACCTGTCCTGTATCACAGGCACACACAAGCCTCCTCTGACAGGTACGGTCTCCTCGGGGGTTTCATCGGTATGGAAAGCGAGAATTCTACCAATGACCCACCAATACCCCACATATGTATATACTTACTATAACTAAAAAAAAAAAAAAAAAGCAGATGGAGAGAAGGAGAAAAAAAAAAAAAAAACCCAGGAAAGATGCTTCTGTGCCAGGAGGTACTATTTGCTATAAGCAGCAAATAAATTCTAACTTGATGAGCACTTTTTGTTTTTAAGGCAGTAGAAGAATATGGACTTCAAATTCAGCAGACCCTGGCTCAGTCCTGGCTCTACCACTCACTACCTGCCTGGCCTTGGTAAGTAAGCTGTTTCAGACTCAGTTTCCTTATCTGTAAAAATAGTTAGAATGATACTTTCTTCTCCAGGCTATCTTTTCATTAGATAACTTGTGAAAAGCGTATATGGTGGGTGCTCAATGAGGTGATTCTTTCCTGGTTTTCTCCCCATAGAGTCTAGCATGATGTTTGCATGCAGGCTGACAACTTTCCTTCTGCCTTGCCCCTTCCTTGGCCAGGACTCATCGTCTTCTAATCTCTGCCCTTTTCAACCAAGGGCAGATTTGTAGGTGGGCAGGATATGAATCTACGCTATCTAGTAGCACAGTTCATTTCTCACTTGGCCTTGTTGATTGCGGGGCTTAGAGAAACTTCATTATCCCAGGTAAGAGTGGAAGCTGTGTCCAGGCACAGAATTAGCTAATACCTGAATCAAAACCACTATGGCCTCCCTCTGCCTTTGAACCTATCATTTTCCCTGCTTGACATTAAATATAACCTCCTATAAATAAAAAGAAAATAAAAACCAGTAATCTTATTTCTCCTAGGTCTCTCCTTTTCGCCTTCCTGTAGATATTTAGGGGGTGCTTATTTTATGCAAGTTTTATCCAAAAAGAGAAAGTATGGCAAGAAAAGTATATATCATAAGCTAGGCAGGGAGGAAGAAAAGGAGTGCCATAGAGGGTGAAGAAAGAAACAACTATTTAGAAATCAGGACTGAACCACTGGACTTGAAGGCTATAGGCCATAGTCTAGAGGGCCTTCTAGGTCAATTGCCAAAATACAGTTCATAAAGACAATATTCTACATCCTAGTTTGGTGAGTAGCATCTGGAGTCTTAAAGGCTTGTGAGCAGTCATCTAAAAAAGTAACTATTGGTCTCTTTCCACCTGGAGCAAAGGAGAATGAAGGAAACCTAAGACTCAATGAATCAATTAGTCCAAAGGACTACTGGCCCACATGAACCATAGCTTCCTCTAACCTGAGACCAGAACTAGATGGTGCCTGGCTGTCACTATGGACCATTCTGAGCAGGACCACAAAAAATGTAGAACAAAATTCCAATTCAAAAAACAAAACAAAACAAAAACAAAAAGACCGAATTCACTAGTCTGAAAGAGACTGGAGGAATGTCTGAGGCTATTTCCCTAAGATAGCCTTTGAACTTGAAACTGAAGACACTCTCAGAGGCCAACTCTCGGCCAATTAATAGATGGGCTTATAAAATAAACAATAATACTTGGGAAGAATAATCAATAATAGGAGACCAAAGGGCAGTATTTTCCCCAAACCAAAGATGAAGAGGCAGGGAGGGAGAGGGAAACCTGACGGTGGAAATGGGGAGAGTGCTGACACACTGCAGGGATTAGGACCACTGTCATGGGACAATTTGTATGAACTATTGATTGGAAAACCAATGTGCTATGTAAGCTTTCATCTAAAGCACAATAAAATGTTAAAAGAAAGAAACAGCCAAGGCAAAGGAAAGGAGGGAGGAAGAAGGCAAGGAGAGAGGGAGAGGAATGGCATGAAGAGAAAGGAAAGAAGCTGGATCTTGATCAGCATATGTAAATATTTAATCTCATCAAGGCTTCCCAGCTCTGGCACCAGACTGGGCAGAACTGGCCTGTTCCCAGAGACAGGGATACAGTAAGGAAGCTGTGCCTTAACACCTTGCAAGATGTTTAAGGTGGGCATGAGGAAATTGTATGAGGCGAAAATGAGACACTGAGGTAGGGAGATGGGCAAAAGGAAAGTTGTAGACTCAAACCACACTGGTGTATTTTCTATACATCCCCATTTGGGTGGATTTGCGGAAGTGTACTGCAGGGTGTCTGCTGCTGGTGGGAGTGGTGTGGGCATCCTGTTGAGGATCTTCTTGGCCTGTGCATCTCCCGATGACTCCGCATGTGTGGAGCTTCTCTGTGCATGGATATGGGAACTTTGTGATCAGGAATAGAAGTATCTTGCAGGTGCAAAAGAGAGACTTGAGAGGTTCTCACTTTCTATACATCTGTGTGTGTTTAGACAACTACACAAAACCAGCTCTGAACTCATCCATATACGTGCTCAGGAGAGTGCCCTTGAATTCAGATTCAGGATCATATCTGATCCTGACATGGGAGGACCTCTGTAGACCTTTAATCTCCCTGAGCTTGGAAGGAATTGCATGCAATTCTGTAATTATTTGGAAGGAAACTATTATAAGTGATTATATAGAAATAAATCTTCCTGGTTCTTTGAGTCTCTATCAGCCCACGTGATGTAAAGACTCCATCTAAATACTATTACAACAACATTAGCACAACAACAATAAAACAATAGTAACACCTTTGCATCTTACTCTGTGCTAGGCCCTGTGCTGAGCCCTCTGCAAGCGTCACATCACCTACTTTTCCACCACAGTCTGATGAGATAGATAAAGCTATTCATTTCCATTTTACAAACGTGGAAACAGATTTAAGTGAGTTAAGTGATTTTTAAGGTCTCCCACTAAGTAGAGTCAATATTGGAACTCAGGTAGCCTGCCTTCAGCATCTCTGTTCTTGGTTTAATTTGTAAGCCTCTGAACTCTGGTTGGTATGCATCTTTGAATTTGTATTCCATTTACAGGTGTCGCCTTGAGCAAATCTGCTATCAGGCTCCTCCTCGAGCGAGCTTGAACCTGCTAGATGGCTATCTAGTGGTGTAAGACGGGCCAGAACAAGACCACTGCTTTGTGCAACGCCAGGGGGCGCCATTCGCGGGACAGTGTAGGCAGTGGCCTTGGCCAGAGCGTAGGCATTGTGTGTTCTTGCGTGTGAGAGAGCGAGCGCCGCATGGTGGCGCAGGGGTTGAGGGCTCAGCTCAACTGAAAGGCGAGAGAAAGATGGGGCAGTCTGCCTCCGTAAAGATTACAGCCTTGGAAACCCTATAGGGCAGTTCTACTATGTCCTGTAGGGTCGCTGTGAATTGAAATCCACTGGATGGCAATGGATGTGAAAAAGAGTGCGGCGCGTGCGCAGTCGAGCCCACGCGCTAAGGTAAGGTTATTTGAATAATGATGTGAGTATCCATTTGTGATAGTGTTTCTTAAAGTTGAAAGTTTACACATGTGTATCCATATTAGCATTCGAACTTCATCAGGTAAGCAGTACTGTATTTAAAAACACAGCCTTTAGAGTTAGACCAAGAATCAAATTCTAGTTTTATCTTAAATATGTAAGTGACTTCAGATGGGTTGTTTTAACCCTTTTAAGCCTCAGTTTCATTTCTAGACTGGGGAATAAATACCTCATGGAGTTGTGTCAATTGAGATGGTCGTTATTGAAATTGGCACTTTGTATGTGATCAATAAATAGAAACGTTTAATTATTCACCCACGTGCCTTATTTCCTGAACTGGGGTGTGTTTATTGCTTTTTATTGTGTGTATTTGTGGAAGAGGGCCTGGGAAGGTGCTCATTCTTGCGCCTCCGGCTGGGTTTCCCTAAGGTCCTCTGGTCATACTTGTGTGGGCCCTGGGCTTTCCGTTCAGCAGCGAGGTGTCCTGTGTGGGTGTGTTGCTGTGTGCCTGTCTGTGCTCGGTGGCCCGGCTGGCGCGGGCGTGTTTGGGGTGGTGGTAATTACTGAGATGGCCCAGCCCTAATGAGTGTGATCTCGTTACACTCTCGCCGCCTCTAATGGAGCTAACCTCATTTCACAGCCATTAGAGATGGAGATGAGGCCCCGCCCACTGGCCCCGCCAGCTGCAGCTTTTCCATCCCTGGCCACATTCTTTCCTTCTGGCTCGCCATTTCTCCGTTCCGCCTCTCTTTCTCCCTCCTTTTCTGCTCCTCCTTCCGGATTCCCCTCCTGTTTCCCATTGTTCTTTCTCCTATCTTTCCGCTCCTCATTCTTCTTCCCTTGTCTTTTCACATCTCTCTTGACTCTCTCCTCTCCTCCATTCCAGAGTCCTCTTCCTTTCATCCTTCACTCTCCCTGTTCCTTCCGCATGTCTATTTGTTCTCCAGATCTTCATTTCTCTATCCTCTTTTCCGAGCCCTCCCTCCGCCGCCCTGCACTGCTGCTGTCCCTCTCCTCCCCCACATTGCCCCGTCTGGCCAAAGGACAAATCTCAAGGGGAAACCAGCAAAGACAAACAAGGAGCAGTGACTTCATTATCGTCGTTAATTTGCTACTTCAGTTCCTCCCACAAGGGTCAAAGCCAGCACGGCTTGAACTCAGGACTGACTCCGAGGCTGAGACCACAGCCTGGCTTTTCTGCCTTCAGCCACTCACACAACCACTCTTCCTCCCTCGGCCTCAAGCTGTCTTCCATTTCCCTACAGGGGGTCAGGCTCCTTGTTTTCTCTCCAATTTCTTTCTTAGTTCTCACAGCCTACTGCCCTTTTTTTCTTCTTCTTTTTTTTTTTTTCATTTAAAGTGTGGTTCCCTCTCTGGGCTCTTTCCCGTTACTAAATCATGTATTTACCTTTGACTCCCTCAATCTCTGTCACAATCTGTCTCTCTTCTCCCTACTCCTCCCTACCCAATATATCCTGAACCTCTTTCTTGTCCTTCCTTGGTCTTCTCTATTCTTAACTTCAAGTGCACTCCTTTTCCTAAAACACAAGGATTTATCTCTAGGTTTTGGAAACTACACAGACTGAACAAGCTGGAGATGCAGGAATAAAGGCATTTAGGACCCAAGCCCCATGCAGGCTGGTGATACTGAACACAGACACCGGGTAGAAAGGGAGACCACTGTGATGGAGGTGACAGGCCAAGGAGACATGGGAAATGGGGGAATCTAGACTCGGACACCCAAGACACACTGGCCCCCAGAGAAGCAGCTTCATCACCACCAGAGAAAAAGGATGGACAGAGGCAGAGGGGGCATGGAAAGGTCTCTGCCAAAACAAGGGACTAAAAATCTCAGGATGGAAATGGCATTGACCCATCAGTTCCTCAGGGAAACATTCTAACACTCCTGTCCCACCCTCTGCCCTCCTTCACTGAAAAGCCAAATGACTGGCAATTGACTCTTGACCTTTAGCCCAATCCCAGCCCCAGAGGGAGAGGCTGAGGGTAGTTGGCTGTGACTGGAAGAGGCACTTGGGAAATATCCACACATGAGGTAAAAATTTCTCGCCCACACCCACCCTGCTCCACATCAACATGCTACACAGAACCAGACACACTCTTGTTCCCACAGGGAGCTCTTATACACTCCATGGCAATTATGTCCTAATTGCACAGGCCCCAATGTGTGCACCATTCCAAAAGTGGATGGCTCTTTGACACCACCATCCACACAGGGAATTCTATGCTGGAACCTTAGCTTTAATGTAATCCCATATTCCTGCCCAGACAGAGGTGGGCTCCTGTTCTCTCATTTGACAGCAATTACAAGCAGTCAAAAACAGACTGGAAAAAATAGGTGAGGAGTGCAGAGCTGTCTCAATAAGAATTAGAAAAAGGTGTCTTCTTCCAGGTATCATACAGCTTGGTGACAAGAAAGCAGGTGGCTCTCAGCCCTCTCACCTCTTAACTAGGCACCTTGAACAACATGGACGCTCTGCTCTCTGGACTAGTTCCTACATTAGGGAGCTACCAAGAGCCAACAGGGCTTACCTTAGGGTACTGTAAAGTACCTCTAAATTTTTCACCCCTGCCTCACCAGCCTGGGGTGGAGGAGGGGATGAGCTGTTCCCTGTGGCTTTTCCCCTAGACAGGCAAGGGGCTCTGGGGAAGTGGGTGGTGGGATGACTGGGCTTCTGGGCTTCGTATGAGAAGCCAGAGAAGAAAGATGGAAAAATCAATGAAATGAGTTTCTAACGGTGAGGTAAAAGACCGCCGTGTCGACAGCCTGTCGCCTGCTGCAAAATATGAGCTGCCCAAGTCCATGGCGGCGGCTGACAGTGCATATAGCAGCCACTGTCCTCCCTCAGGCCCCCTCCCACCAGCACCTTCTCCGGCTGCCCTGGCCTTTCTTATTATAGCCAGACTCTCCCCCAGGGCTCTCAGCTTCAGCTTTCTTCCAGACCTTCTTGCTCAGATTTTTCAACCCATTCAGGGTCTTTTGGGCTGGCTATAATCCCTGATTTGGTGCGTCTTTCTCATCTGTGGCTTCTGTGTTTAGTCTTTGGTCTGCACATTTCACTCTGAGAACTGTGGTGAGCTCTACGTCTCTTGCCTGCCTGTCCTAGAGCCCTCTGGGTTCTACAATGGGCTGTCACATATCAAGACCATCCCCTCACTGGGCTCTCTACATCGAATTCTGGGCAGCAGTAACCTGATGCTGCCTCTTCCCACTTGGTCTATGGTGACTTGTAATTACCTGGGTTGGGACAGAGTGTTTAGCATGAGCCTGCTTTATGAACATTGATTTATGAACTCTTTATTTGTGACTCTGGTGGCATAGTGCCTCTGGCATCTGACTGCTAACCAGAAGGCTGGAGGTTCAAACCCACCAGCCACTCCTTGGAAGGAAGACTGGGCAGTCTACTTCCATAGAGATAAACTCAAAAAAATTCAATGCCTTTGAGAGCGCCTCGGAAACCTGAGGTGGGGGTCACTATGAGAACCGGCTGACTACAGTGAATTTGTTTTGTTTTTTTTTTGGTTTAGTGTTTATGTAAGGATCTTTGGTGGTGTAGTGGTTAAGGCTAACCAAAAGGTCAGTTGTTCTAACCTACCAGCCACTCTGCAGAAGAAAGATGAGGCAGTCAGTCTACTTCCATAAAGATTTACAGCCTTGAAAACTCAGTGGGGGTCGCTATGAGTCAGTTTGAGTGTTCATGTGACTATGACTGATTCAACTGTGGTTTTGACATTGGGAATGGGATAGGGATGCTACTTCCAATTCAAATCTGCTGACTCTTTGGAAACAATGCTCAACCTTTTCTAGAAACCACCTCCTTTCTCTACCCTCCTCCACATCTTCCCCTTGGGCTCCTAGGACTGCTCATTCATGTTTTCCTCCCTTTATCTCTTCAAAGACTCCCCCAAATCAGCCCTTAGACACTGGCTGCCTCCAAGTATGCCCAACCCAAAGCCTCTCCTCTCTCTACCTCAGATCTCACTGTAACTGGGTTAACTCCCCTCCAGCCCTTTTCTCCAGTCTCTGATTTCCCAACTTGTCCATTTTGCATACTTAGACCTGGGGCTGCAGGAAAAGAAGATGGGTAACTCTTTTCCTTAGCTTCTCCCTATTAATTCAATACTTGGTTACTAGGTACTTATTAGGCATTCATTGTCTGTGTGACAGACATGCAGCCCCTGCTTACACGGCTATCACAACTAACCTTGGGTCTCCCATCTGACAGCTTAAAGCTTAGTCTCTCCCAACCCAGAGTCCCTTTTTTTCCTTCCTCTATAGCCAAACTCCACTGTGTCTTCTAGCATTTCAGAACCCTTTTCCTTTCTCTATCCTTGCATCACTACATACTCTCATACAGCTCTGATCCCCCCTCTTCCGCATTTCCAGCTTCAGCCTCCATTCCTAAACCCAAAACCAGGTTCATTTTACATCTTCAGTAACTCTCCTTCCTGCTCACAGAGCCCTGCTCCTTTTATATTCTATAATTGCCATTTACTGTTCTCCCTTCCTTCTTTGCCTGCCTTTCAGCCCTACCATCCCATCCTTAATGCCCCGTTTCCCCTAGTCCCTTCCTCTTGCCTCTGTCAGGCTCTTGCAAACATAGAGCCCCCAAGGACAGGACCTCATTCTAAGCTAAGAAAAGCCTCAGGAAAACAAAGGTCAAGCTACCAGAGTCAGGAATCCTACAGATTTGACTTAGGTCCAGTCCAGGCCCCATGCATGAGATACAGCTCCCCAGCAAAGCAGCAAGTTCTTCCTGTATGGGTCTCAAGGTAACACCAGCTGCCTCTGACATCATGGAGGGAGGAACCCTGTCAGGTTGCCAAGGCAACAGCAGCAATTTATGACATCAGAGGTTTGAGGTCTTTGGTTCTCAGGGGGCTGGGAAGATTCAAGTTCCTGTGAGCTAAAGTAAATGGGAATTCTACTTTTTTTTTTTTTTTTCCTCATCTCTTTGCTCATGTTCTCCTGGCTTGGGTATGAAATGCAAAGGCCTTTGGTGGTGTAGTGAGTGATGAGGCCACTGGAATGAATGCTGTGGGGTTCTCTCTCCCTCTCTTTACCTGATGTCTCTGCATTCTCCCCCTCTCGCTTGGCATTCTCTTTTTGAGGCTCGGCCCAGTGGTATTTTTGCTATCTTTTTTCCCCAGCCGCCCCTCCTGCAGTTCTCTCTTTGCATTGGTCATGCTGTGTCCTTCTCACACCGAGACATTTGTTTCCTTTGATACCTCATCCTCGCCTCTTTTCCCCTACATGCTCTGTGCAGAGCTGATCTGCTTCAGCACTCCTTTTGCCATCAATTCACCTTCTTTGTACTACACTCCCCATCTCATCTCATTCATTAGTTTCCTTCTGTACATGCTGCTTTAGCTGTTGACCTCCTCTAAGGATCTTCTGTCATTTTCTCCTCTGTACAGCTATTACCTCATTTTTATTTAATTCTCCCAATTTTTCATTAATCACTCACCCCTCAGTTCTTCCTGTACCCCCATTCCACATAGATTCTCTTCCCTTTGCACATTCCGAACATCATACATTTTCTACCTCATGTTTATTACACCTGGCCTCCTTTTCCTTTCTGTAATTCTGTTCACCTTTGAAATCTTCCATCTTCTGCCCATACCTTTTCCTTTTACCCTTTCAAAGTCTGGAAAAGCAATGGTGGGCTTAAAACCAAAGTAAACTCTCCAACCCTTTATCCACCTTTCCCATTCTTAAGGTTGAATGTACCTGGCCCCTTGCATAAGATAACATTTATCACACTCGTAAAAACTGCCCAGTAGAGAATCGTGCAGAATCCAAATATGATAATAGCAACTGAAGGAAAGGATGAACCAGAAAGTAAAGAGAAAGTCACTGAAATCGAGAATGAACCAAGACCAGGGCAACCAGGCAGAGTGGAGCTCAGTGTTCCAGAGAATGTCCCCTTACAAAATCAAAGTTGACAGTTAACTGACATAATAGCACTGACTGATGAAGGGGTTATTTGCCCCTCAAAGCCCATTAAATTGACTTCTTGGCCTGTTTATGTGCCTTCATAAATCATACCCCCCACCTCCCCAACCCCTTGCTCTCTGGTACCAGGGAGGCTGGGGTTAAAATGCTGGGTAAGAGGATAAGGGGATAAAAGGAACTTGGAGTAACCGAAGAGAAAAGGTAGGAAGAAAATAAATTATGGGAACAAAGGTAGAAAATAAGCAATGAAGGCCACGTGAAAGAAGGGTGGATAAGAAAAGGTGGGCCAAAATGGGGAAGTGAAAAAAATATACAATGGTAAAGTGGGGGAAGGGAGGAAAATTAAGTCAGCAAGGAAAAGGTTTGTGGTGGGAGGCTCCTGGTGAGGTGGATGACACACATGAGACCAGAAGGCGAGGTCCTGATGAGAGAGACAAGCACATGGCAAAGGTGCAGTCAACAATGCTAGGAAGTTCTAAAGCTTCCCAGGTTAAGGTGGAAGAGGAGGCCATCCTGGCCATGCTGAAATGGCACTGGAGTCCTTGGGGGAGACACATCTGCTCCATCCCATTACTCTTCTTTGGCCCCTAACCAGTGACCACCACAATCATGACTGATAAGCAAACTCCAAAGTAGCCTGAAAAGGCCAGAGATAGCCACACCGACCCTAACGGAGAGGGCACGGAGTCCTAGATGGGCAGAACAGTCATCCAGCCAAAGCATGACACATAGTGACAGGGGCGCACACAGGAAAAGGATCACTCGGATGAGAAGGGTCACACAGGCAGACCCGGAGATGGATGGGTGAAGAACGGGAAAACCAAGAAGAGGCACACAGGACAGAGATCAGAGGGACTACAGGCGCGAGGGAGAAGCGTGGTTGAGTGCTCAAAAATGACAGGGCCACCCTGAAAGAGGGGTAGCCGAGAATGGATCTAGGGTTGGGGGGCCCCCCGGACAGACATGCTTCACCTTAAACGGGGTTGTGGCCACCCCTCACCTACTCACACCGTCTCCCTCCTTAAAAAGCTTAACTTCAGGCAAAACCGAAGATCGAGGGTATCCACGTCACCCCCATTGTACCCCTGCCCCAGCGCGATAGCCCATCCATCAGTCCGCTCGCCGCGGTCCCAAGCCTCCTCCCGCGGCCGGCGGGGGGCCGCCGCGACCCAGGCCCCTTCCAGCTGACAGCTCCAAGCCCCCTCACTCACCCGGCCTCCCCTTCCCTCCGGACCCCCGTGCCCCGCACAGCTCCGCGCGGTCCATCTAGGCTTTCGTTACCCTCCGTCTGTCCGGCTGGCTCCAGTCCAGCCTCGATGCCTTTCCCTTACCCGTTTCTTCCTCCACCCCTGCATCTCTCTCTCCCCTGCATCCCCGCTCGTACGCCCTCTCCCTTCACACCCCTGCCCCTCCTTCTCCTCGGGCTCTCGGTCTGTCGGTCCATCCGTGCCCCCTCCCCCAACCCCTTCCCGTCTCTCTCCGTCCCCGCCAGCGGCAGTCTCCGAGCGCCTCCTCTCCCCTCGGTCTCGAGCTTCCAAAGAGCAAGGAAGGAAAGAAGAGAGAGAGGGAGAGGAGGAAAAAAAAAAAAAAAAAAAATCAACCCAGCAGCATCGGAAATCGATGCACTTACACCTCAGCTGGAAGCAGGGACGGGAGTCGAACCGCGGCCGCCGAGCAGCGCGAGGCGGGGAGGGGAGGGGGCGGCTCTTGGAAGGGACTTCTCCGATGTGTTGATTCCTTATTTTTCCCCTCCTCCTCCCTCCCTCCAGCACTCGCTCCGGGGCGTCGGGGACGGAGATGGAAAAAAAAATAAATAAATTCGCGGTGGTGAGGGAAGTGAAGGAAAATAATCAATGCTATTTGGCTGCGGCTGAAGTGTTTTCCCGGCTTCGTGAGGGGGTTTCCATTGATTCACCCTGGGCACTCGCTCGCTCCCTGCCTCCTCCTCCTCGCCCTCCTCCTCCTCCTCCTCATTCACTGGCTGGAGCCGAGGCGTCCCACACAATGGAATAATCAATACCCAGGCGCCCGGGGCGGCCCCACTGAGCAGGTGCAGCGGCCCGCCTGCCGCGGCGCATGCCGGGAGGTGTAGTCCGTCCGTCCCCGCCCGTCGGCCAGGAGCTAGGGCGCAGGAGCCAGGGTTAGGGCTAGGGCTAGGGCGGAGGCCGAGGGTGGGTTGTTCCTTGGCTCTGGCAGCAGGTCCGAGCCTGTGTCTACCACTAGGGCAGGTTCCTTTAAACTCCTGTCTCCTCCTCTTGGCTACAGAAACCATACATTTGTTTTGTTTTAAACACGCTCTAGAGCAAGACCTGACTTCTACCACTTCCTAGAGGTGGCTAAAGGCTCTTTTTTTTTTTTCCAGTCCCTTCTTCCTCTCTTATTATTATATTACCTCTCCCTTCTGATTGGGTACCTTCTCTTCCACAGCAATTCCTCTTAAGTTTCTGGGAGCTTAAGTCTCCTCTACGCGGTCACAGAGCTGGGGTCGGAGTGGGTTCTAGTTCCTTGTCCTCATCTTCAGTTATCAGCTCAAGTGCTACTTTCCAAATAGCAGTAATTGCTAAGGTATACTGAATGCATAGGCACAGTTCCAAGCTCTTTACATATGTTCTTTTTCAACACTCGCTATTATTTTTATTAGTCCCATATTACAGTTGAGGAAACCAAGGTACAAACAAGTTAATTAAGTGGTGCAAAGTCAGTGTCTGGGACAACGGACTTTATCATAGCAAGGATTGTGAGGATGGCGCAGGACCGGGCAGTGCTTCATTCTGTTGTACATGGGGTAACAATGAGTTGGAGCTGACTTGAGGGCACCTAACAAGGTCAAATGGTCAATAAGCTTGAGGATTTAAACCTTAGTGGTCTGGATCTAGAGCCCACATTAGCTGCCACAACCTACTTCTATTTTCTTTCTTTAAAAAAAAAAAGAAAGAAAAAGAAAAATCCCATAGTAAACAAGGAGAAAGAAACTAACATTTGAATCTCTACTATGTGTCAGTTGTCATTGAATCCTCACTGTTAGCTGTGAAGCAGCCCACATTTTACCAATGAGAAAACAGAGGTTTAGGGAGATGAGGTAGTTTGCCTAAGGCCAAACACCTAGAAAGTGGAGCTGGGAGTCAGTTCAAAGTGTCTGGCTCTGGAGTCTATGGTCTTTCTATTCCATTAAACTGATACATACCTCTGCCCCACTGGTTTGACCTTTATAACTCAAAAGATATTAGACCTTCTTGGGGCATCAAAACTGAAAAGCAAAGGATAGATGAAAAGTCAGGCCAGTGAAAGGAGTTAGGAGCTGAGGCCTTCCCTCTATGCTCAGTGGTGCTTAGCATAGGTGGGGGGAAGGATGCATCCAAAACATCCCAGATTCAAGATGCCACATCTGTAAACCAGTGTCCTTCTCTCTAAGTGCTTCCCACTGGATATATGTTTCCAGAAACATACTGGGGAGAGGGCAGGTGTCGAGAACTTGCCACTTCTCACTCATCATAAGAAGGCCTAGGCGTTGACAAGAGCTACTATTCTTCAACAAGCTACTTCATTTGGAGATTCTGATATACAGATGTTGTTGTTGTTAGATGCCATCGAGTCACCTCCGACACATAGCAACCCCATGTACAACAGAACAAAACACTGCTAGGTCCTGTGCCAGCCTCACAATCCTTGCTATACCTTAGCCCATGGCTGCAGCCACTGTGTCAATCCATCTTGTTGAGGGTCTTCCCCTTTTCACTGTCCCTCCACTTTACCAAGCATGATCTCCTTCTCCAGGGAATGGTCCCCTCTGACAACATGACCAAAGTAGGTGAAACAAAGTCTGGCAAGTCTTCCAAGGGGCATTTTGGCTGCACCTCATCTAGGACAGATTTGTTTGTTCTTCTGGCAGTCCATGGTACTTTCAGTATTCTTCACCAACACCACAACTCAAAAGCATCAATCCTTCTTTGGTCTTCCTCGTTCACTGTCAAGCTTTCACATGCATAAGGAGGTGACTGGAAATACCATGACTCGGTATACAGACAAGATATCCCTATAATATTCCTTAGAAAGAGTAAGGAAAAGGAGGCTTCTCTATTTTGTCTCCCAAAGCAGTCAAGGGGCCACTCCCAAGCCTTCTTGTGTTTTAAATTGAGTATTTCTCATACTCTCTTGAGACAGAATGCTCCAAGACTCCTGGAAACTCAGTGATAAATTCTTCAGTCTGGCCCTCAATGCCTTTGTCAATCTGTACCTCAGCTGCACTTCTAGTCTAATCTTCCTCTCCTTACACACAGGTGCTGTCCAGCTTTGGGGTCTTTGCTCATGCTGCTCCTTTCTTCATCTGGGTCTCTAACTACTGAACTCCCATCATGTCTTTACTTCTGATCCAAACTATCACCTCGTCCTGTCCTTGCACAGAAGTTTCCTATCCCCCTTACCCTGACCATCCATGTCAGATGTATTAAATCCCCTCCAAAACCCCAGAGTAGTAAAGCTAGTTTTAGCTATCCTTTTTTCAGCCCATTACCACTGGCCTAAGGTTGGGCAATCCTACTTCCGTAGTGATGCTGCCTCGGAAACCCAAGGAGGGGTCGCTATGAGTCGGGTTTGACTCTATGGCACATAACAACAACAAACAACAACCCTTAGAGGGCCACCGTAAACAGTCATATATCTGCTGGACAGTGGTGAGTGGCTTGTATTCCAGGCCCATCTGCCCAGGAAGTAAGAGGACTGGAAACGGAACTGTGGCTTCTTCCCACGGGCCGCATCCTCAACTTAGCTTTAGGTAAGAGCCCCGCGGGCACTAACTGCCGCTTTCCTGTCACCATAGCGACGAGTGAAGAGCCAAGACACAGTCTCCCTTTCAAACTACATCTCCCATCATGCACCCGGGCTCCAGGGCGCCCGGGCTCAGCCTGAGGCCTGCGACCCGGACCGACCCTCGAGAGACGGAAGAGGTAGGGAATGGGGAGCTGAGCGCAAAGGTGATGGCTTTGCTTCTTTGCCCACTGCAGGAATCTTGTATCCTTATAACTTAGCAGGCCTCTCGGCGCCGGCTTGCCCTCCGCACCACCACATCGGGCCTAATATGGCCGCTCGTGCTGGGACCGGTAATGAGCGCAGAGGGCCGGGCAGAGGTCCTGAGCCTGGGACTGCTCCCGGCATTCCTCGCGGGTGTGGGGTGGGCTCCCTTCCCCCATCTTCGGGTCCCGCGAGAGGGAGACCCTCGGGCTTTGAGGTGAGACCTGAGGATCTGCGGGCCGGGACTGTGGCGGGAAAGGGCAGTGTCACCCTGGATGGTGAACCACTGGCCTTCTTGGGTATATACCAAGGTCTAGAGGGGGAGCGTTGAAAGGAAGACACCCACTACACAGCCGGCTTGCGGGAGGCGTTTGGTTTGAGCACGTTAGTGGGAGGGATTTAACTGGAGTCCTGACACTGTTGTGGAACCTTGAAACATTGGAATGGTCTATCCATCATCTATGGCAAGCAGAAAGGGCTGTAGCCCAAACCCTGAGTTCTGCGACAGGGTGTGCTGAGCTGTCTCCCTGCAGGGCTGAGCTTCCAGGCTTTGCACGATTTGAAACTCAGCAAATGTTTGTTGATTGACTGACTGCAGGTAGCATGGCCCAGGGCTTGATTGAGGTGGAGCGAAAGTTCATCCCTGGGCCTGCCACAGAGGAGCGGCTGCAGGAGTTGGGGAGCACCCTGGAGCACCAGATCACCTTCCGAGACAGCTACTATGACACCCCCGAACTGAGGCTCATGAGGGCTGACCACTGGCTGCGACAGAGAGAGGGTAGCGGATGGGAACTCAAATGCCCTGGAGCAGCTGGTGTCTCAGGACCCCACACTGAGTACATGGAACTCACAGCTGAGCCTGCAATTGTGGCCAAGCTCTGTGAGGTGCTGGGGGCTGAGGTGTTGGGGGCTGGAGGCATGGCTGCTGTGCTGGGTCCACTAGGGCTGCAGGAAGTAGCTAGTTTTGTGACTAAGCGGAGTGCCTGGAAGCTGGTGCTCTTGGGGGCTGAGGAGCTGCCACTCAGGGTGGACCTGGACACAGCTGACTTTGGCTATGCTGTGGGTGAGGTGGAGGCCCTGGTCCATGAGGAGGCGGAAGTGCCAACTGCCCTGGAGAAGATCCACAGCCTCAGCAGCCTGCTTGGTGAGGGAAACAGGCCCCTCTCTGCTTTCCCTAATCCCTATTTTCCTATCTTGGATGCACCCACTAGACCATGTAGTGGGAGAGGGTCTCTGGGTTATTTCTGTAATGAGAATTGTTTTAGCTATTTTCTAGAGGACCCAGTTGATTTCATGTTATCAGTTGGGTTTCCTTTGCTTTTATAGTAGCTGTCTAACTGGATTCAATTTTTCCACGTGTCTCTTACTCTATCCCAGGCATTTTGCCTCGTCTGGTTCTCCATCTCTTATCTCTAGCCACTGCAGGTCTCCTTCAGTTCCGTTTGTGCCATTCATTCCTGCTTCAGTCCTGCCTTCCTTCCCCTCCCCAGCCCCCATCCTCTCATTTTTACAACTAACTAGATCTTAGTTTAATTTGTTATGTTGGCTTTAAGTAAAACTTAAGAATATTGGTAAGTTTGGGCAGATTTTTCTTTACCTAGGCTTAACTCCCTTGTAGACAGTTCATCCACAGAAGTATAGGGCTGTGCATCCCACAGGGCCTTATAGCCCTGGATTTCTATTCTTACCTTCTCAGCAAACATACACTGAATTGCCTGCTAAATGTCCAGCATGCTGCCAGGCACAGACAGCCAACACTGCAGTAGGCGGCACCACATTAGATGGAGGGCAGATTCTAGGTGGATCCTGCCCCATGGCTACAGCTTCTTCTCTAGTCTTTCTACATTCTCCGGTTTCTCTGTATTTGGGCATCTCTGCATGTGCTTTATTACCAACCTAATGAGCTTAGGCCTGCCTAGATGGGCTTAAATCTTGATTAGAGAACAGAAACAATAACTGAAGTGAGTCACTGCTGAAGTGCTCTGTCTTCATGGCACCTTGGGTCCCTCTTCACCATTTCTTCTTGCTGGAGAGGCTCGTGCTTGGCTTCCCAGCCACACTCTTGCCTGAACTGGCCCTTTTAGATTCCATTTCCACAGGCCAGTAAGGAAGTGGGTTATGGAAGCTGTTGGGTGGCACTCAGAATCCCAGTGCTGCCTAAGTAACTCCGGGGTCCTGGCTGGGTGGGCAGGGAGCAGTCAAAGCATTTGGATCTGTCATGGCTCTCCTCACTGTTCTTTTGCCTGTAGGTGTGCCAGCACAGGAGAAGCCACCTGCTAAGCTGATCGTGTACCTGCAGCGCTTCCAGCCTCAGGACTATGAACTCTTGCTAGAAGTGAACCGCTCGAGAGAGACCACAGGGAGCCAAACATCCAGACAGTAGCCTGGTCTAGGGTGTCGTTTGCTAGAGAGGAAAGAACTCTGGGTCTAATGGGGTTCACTCCTGGGCTCACTTATCCTGGCTTCCCTCTCTCCAGCTCTGCCTGTTCCTTCATCTACCCTCAGTTCCCCTTCCTTGAATCCTCCCTGGCTGCCGCTTCTCCCTCATCCGTCAGATGCAATCTGTGGGCTGCCCCTCTCCCCTGGCCGCTAAGCAGCCTCCATTGATTTCCGCTCGTGTTTATAGGATTTCCACTTAGCTGTGATCAGTAGTTAAGCACAGGAAAATCCCTTGCCGCCCCCCTCTCCCTTGGTCGATGCCATTGATTCTGCCAGCGGCTCCTAAACCACCTTACAGCTGAGTTAGAGAGGAGGGGAGGCAGCAGGGATTTCCCTGCCTTGGGGTGGGGGGAGTAGTAGCAGGTTGGAGAAATGGGTGGAAATCACTCTTGGAAATCTAGAAATTCTGTTTTGATTGTGCAGTGGGTAGAGTGCTTCCTATGGAAGTTTGGGGGCAAATTTGCTCCCCAGGCTGGAGAGAGGGAGAAAGAAAACCCTTTTCATTGAAACAGGTTTCAAAGGCTCAGGGAAAGATACATAATTCCTGTGTAAGAACTCTTCTTCCCTTGCTGTTACTCATACACGTTTTATGCCCCAAATATACCCAAATATGGCTGGCCCCTTTATATTTTATTGGACTTTCATTATTTGTGGGGGAGGGGGGACAAGCCCCTACAGTTTTTGTAGGGGGAGGCAGAGGGGGAGCGCCACCTGCTGGTAACCCTCGCCTAGATCCACGCTGTTGGAGACGCACTGGTTTAGGCCATAGGATTTGAAGCTGTAAGTCAAGGCTGGAGGTTGAGCCCCATTACTGCCATGTCTCCAAAGGCAAGTTGTTTACCTCAAAGATCTCCTGCACTGACTGCCCAAAGTGGTTGTAGGTGAGGCGCAGTTTTAGCCGCAAGGGGGCCTAGGAATAGGAGAGCAGAGACTAGGGTTAGTACACACGACTTCTCCCTCCCCTGGGTCTTATTCATGGGGCTCCTGGAGCTCACCTTGTTAGGATTGAGGATTCTGAGGAGCTGGGTGATAGGAAGGCCACCCTGAGCTGGAAGTGTGTCCCCACTAGGAGCCTGGAGCTGCAGCTGGAAATTCTGAACATAGGAGGTTTGGGCAGAATACTGTAAGGCAGCTGGCTGGGCTCAGGTGAGCCCTCCAACACCCAATAGTTCCAGGCCCTCTTCCCAAAACTCCCTAATTTGTGTCTCTGCATGCCATTCCCTTCCCATCTCATTTCTGTCTCCCACCCCCTCCTCTATTTAATGGCCTTTTTTCCTGGAGTGCGTGCCCAGGCCATTTCTGAACTCTAGTCCAGTCTAATACAAACCTTGGGCACAGCAGCCTGGCAGACGAAGTGGGTGACATCACTCTCTGAGGAGTTGGTGGCAGTGGCAGTGATTAAAAGCAAAGCAGGGATTCCAGGGGGTCGAACAAAAGACAAATTCAGCTGTAGCCCCTGGCGCTCAAACACTCTGAGATTTGGGATGGGAGCTAGAGTAAGACGAGACAGGCAGCTCAGTGTTTGGTCTGTGGATAACAAAGCCATTCATTTAACACAAATCAACTGAGTACCTGTTAGGTGCAGGACTACTCAAGATGCTTGTGACAAAATGAACAAGATAATGACATCCCTGGCCTGTTGGAGCTTACAGTCCAGTGGGAGAAGGAGACAATAAACAAGAAAACAAGCAAGATAATCATGGAATGTAGTAGGTGCTATGAAGAAAATAAATTATGCCAGCGCAATTAGAGGGGGGTGGCAGGAGAAGGCACCTGACATGTTAGCTGAGACCTGAAGAATGAGAACGAGCTGGTCATGTGATATACTGGAAAAGACCATTCCATGTGAAAAAAACATGAAATGCCAAGAGCTTGAGGTGAGAGGGTTTGAGGAGCTGAGGGGCCAGTGGAGTTCACAGTGGGCAAGTGTCATGAGATGAGGCTAGGGAGGGAGCAGGGCCTTGTAGAAGAACAAGGTACAGAATTTAGAACAAGGGAAGACACTGAAGGCTGTCTACGAGGGATGGACATGATCTAAAGAACCCTTTACCTTCTGAGGAGGGGCTGGGCTGGGGGCCATAGAGGAGGGAAGAGTGTACGTGAACCTCAGTCCTTGGCTAAGAAGACGCTGCACATTTCCCATCCCACCTCTCAGATCCAGCTCTCTGGCCTTTCCAAACATTGTTTCTTTGCTGACTTACCCAGGGGTGGAGGAACACAGGGCAAGTCGAGGAGGTGTACTAATGCACCTCCTGGGGAGGGATCAAGGTGGGGAGGATGCTGGGTATCCCCAGAAGGACCATCCAGGAGGTCTAATAGATCCAAGAGCTTTGAGGCCTGGGGAAAGGATATAAGGGTCATGCCTGGGTGTGGAAGTGGGCCACGTCCTCCTCACTGCAGGTTTCCAGCCTCCTCACCTGGGGCTCTGTGGGAACAGGGGCTGTTTCTGTAAGCTGGGCTGCTTTGCTTTCCTCAGCCTTCTCCTCAACCTGAGGGCTACCTCGTTCCATAAGAGGCATCTTCTCAAGGATGGCGGCCCTGAGAGGATGGAATCCCCTTGGAATAGACTCTTTGTGGATCTCAGGCCTTTCACAAGAGGCATCTGGGAGGTGGGGTAAGAATGTGGAAAGCCCCGGGCACATGGAGGGTCAGAAGTGTCCTCCTGATTTCCTCATATGGCACAATGTTGCTGGTTTTCAGATGAGCAAGGTGGGTGGGAAGCCAGCTTAGTTTCAGTGAGCTATGGGTGGGAGGCTTTCACCAAGGATGAAGAAGGACATAGGTCGGGTAAGACCCTTGTACCCAGAGAGGGGCATTTAGGGGCAGGGCAGGGGTTTGGGCCCCACACTGCAGGAGAGTGCTGAACATACCTCATGTGGTCATACTTCTGGAAGAATTGGTTATACTCCACAGCCCGCTGCTGCAGTTCCACATCTAGACAGCTCCCATAGATGGACATCACCTGGTGGACGCGGCTGGGCCGCAGCATGAGGGTAAGTGGGAATGAAGTCTGTCCTGCCCTTCACCTCCAGGATGTGGCAGGGAAGGGAGAGACCCCACAGGGCAAAGAGATACCAAAGATACTTGGCTCAAAAGCAAGAGCCTAAGGATTGGGGTGGGGGTGGGGCAGAGATAGGGGGTTGTGCTTGGAGAGAAGTTCAGAAATGTGTGCATAGTTAAAGGACGTCTCTCACTGGGAGCTCCAAGATGGGGCCTTTGAGACCCCTTACTTGCTGACCCCATGAAAGCGGGTGCTGAGCTTCATGAGGGCTGTGAGGGCATATCCTCGGGTGGCCGGCAGGGACATATGGGACTGGAGCACCTTTTCCAGCAGTGCCAACACTTCTTCTTCCTCTACCTTCAGAGGTGGACACAAGCAGTGACTGCAAGGGTCAGCCCTGCCTCCCTGAGTTCCTCCTCAATGTACCCCCAATGCAAGCCTCACCTGAAGAGGCTCAGTTTCTTCACAGCTTCCCTCCAACAGGAGGTCCCCGTATTCCCCGATGCACCAGGCAGCCACCTGTGCCAGTGGTTGCTGCGTGGGATAAGAAATACAGCTGAGCCAGTGTCTAGGGTCTCCTCCCCACCTCCAGACCCTGTAACAACCCTTTAGGCAATGCAGAGATGGTGAGGTTTGCAGGATGGGGAAAGGGAAGGGCCTTGGTGCACAGAGCAGTTTACCTTAGAATTTTGTTACCCAGCTGTCCTGGCAGCTGGGTCCTACTGCCCTCTGGTGGCCAACTTTCACAACTACAAGGCTTAACCACACTGTACAGCTAGAACGGTGAAGTGAGAGGGTTTGGTTTCTGGGGTCCCTCCCTTTAAGAAGGAGTGGATAGCTTCTGCTGCCTCTCCCTAAGGGAAAAAAGACTGCAGATATTGGCTGGCATCTGCTAATCTACTCAGCATTTAAGGTAATAATAAAAGCTAATGCATGTAAAAAATCTCATTTGATCTTCACGATAGCTCCATGAGGCAGGCAGGGGAGAGAGTTGAGCACACTGAACATAATGTCTAATTAGTCATCTTGGTTGCCAGGCTAGTAGTTATCGAAGCAAGGAGAAAAGCCCAGGTGTTCGGACTAAAAACGGGCGCTCTGGTGGCATAGTGCCTAAGGCATTTGACTGCTAACCAGAATGCTGGCGGTTCAAATCCACCAGCCACTTGGAAAGAAGGTTGGGCAATCTACTTCCATAGTGATACTGCCTCAGAAACCCAAGGAAGGGTCGCTGAGTTGGATCTGACTCCATGGCAGTGAGTCTGGTTTGGTTTGGTCCTTGAGAAGAGCTCTGGTGGTGTAGTGCCTAAGGCATTTGACTGCTAAGCAGAAAGCTGGCAGGTCAAACCCACCAGCCACAACTCAGAAGGAAGATTGGGCAATCTACTTCCATAGTAATACCACCTCAGAAACCCATGGAGGGGTTGCTAGGAGTCAAATCAACTCGATGGCAGTGAGTTTTTTGTCCTTAAGTGTCTCCACTAAGAAGACAGCTAAAAAAAAATAGGAAAGAATCAGGTATTGGGAGTAGGTGGCCAAGGAAGGGCTGAGGGAGTGTCTGGGCAGCCCTGGGCCTGGGCAGGTGGGCACAATACCTGGGAGATGTCCTCTGCCAGGGCACTGTAGAGGCGGCGCACAGAATAAGCATGCAGCTCCTGGGCTTCCCCAATCAGCTGGGTCAGGTTGGCTATTGCGTCATCCTGCACATGGTTACCTGCCTGATGGTGGTGGGGTGAACATGGTCAAGCCAGTGAGGCAAGCTGCCTATTCCCACCCGGCTCTCAGACCAGTCCCCACCTCACCGTAGTCAGCACATGCAGGATAGTGTCTATGTGCCAGCGCTTGGTTGGGGCAAACCTGGGGACATGCAGTTCATCAGTCCTGGCACTGACCCCGCATTTCACTCCCTCTGCCTCCTGGGCACCTGTCATCTCACCTCTCTGCAGCTAACAGAATGCCTGATGCACAGTCAGCCTGTAGATCAGGGGGACAGGACTCCAGAAAGCCTTGTAGCTCCCTTGTCATGGCTCGCACATTGGAGCTGTTCACCAGAGCCAAGCTCAATTCCAGGGCTCTCCTAGTGGGAAAAAATACAGGTGTCTATGTAAGGCAGCCCTGGTCATCCCTTCCTATCTTAGGTTCTCCCCTTTTCCAGGCACCCATCCCCTTAGCTGCCTCATTCAGCTGCTCTAAGCTGGTCCAGGTCTTACCCACCAGTTGCTGGGCCCTCTTATCCCCACTCACCGGCTAAGGGAGGGGTCAGGTTCCTGCAGACATTCCACCACAGTGGGCCGGTGCCGCTGCACAGCGCTGTGATCAGACTGTACCAGCCGCAGCAATGATGTCAGGGCTACATACCTGGTCAGTGTAGGAGAGGCCCTATCATGCCCACAGCCATCAGCCCCCACTCTCTATCCTACCCTGGGTACAGAGGTAGAAGTAGTTGGATCAAGAGATGCTGGAGAAGGGCAGAGGGCCTGGAGCTCAGCAGCACAGCTGCAGCCAGACACTGGCATTATTACCTAATGTTCTTGTCACTGTTGAGTAGGAAGCGGCCAAGAATGTTGACAGCTAGAACCTATGGGAGGCAGAAGTTGAGGGCAGTCAGGGAAGGCACAATCTGCTCATTCAGAACGGAGGCCACATGGCATATGATGGATGGAGAGGGGAAACCAGTGAATAGGCTGCCATAGTGGGAGAAGCATATGATACCCTTAGGCCAGCTGCAGAGTGTATGTCCATGATGGTAAGCACTGTCTCAAACAGGACTGCGTTGCCTGCATTTTGGCGGGTTTCTGTGTTAGTGGCCACCTGAATGAATCAGAAGAGGATATGCATCTGCAAAGGTCTCTGTCCTCAGGTTTCTATCATGTTGTCTGTCTATCCAATCACTCAACAAAGTTCCCCAAGCCCCCACTATGTACCAGGGCCAGAATGGACACTAGGCTATCACACTGAGACAGACAGTGTCCCTCTTGGAGTCCACAGTCTCAAGGGGAACAAAGAGGTGATAAATATAGCCCACTCATGGAAAGTGGTCATGTGAGGGATGTCCAGGGCTGGTGGGGTCACAGAGCAACACACCTAACCACTGCCCCTTCCCCAGTCCCCTACCTGGGCCAGCAAGTCATTCATGGCTTCACTGCTCTCCTCATGGTTCCGGCCCAGAATCCGAAGAAGACGAAGTATCTGGACCTGAGGTTGGGTTAAAAGTTGAAAGGTGGATGGTCTCATAGGGTAAGAAGGTGTGGGAGTTGGGAGAAAAATCCAACATTGAAAGTATTGTGAAAGGTCTGACTGACTTCCTAGCACCTCCCTGCCCCTCCCTCACCTCCACAGGTCCCTGGGGGTTCTGGAAAGACACCAGAGGTTTGCGAGGCCTGGGGAGTTTGGAGTTTGGAGTTTTTTAATGGGTGTCAAACTGGGTTTTTTGACCAGGGTACTTCCTGCCCCTCGTCTTGCAACAACCTGGACCTTCTTGCCCAAGACACTAACTGAGCCACAGTGTTCCCTGGGAGGTAGCCACAGGCCATGGGCTTACTAAACTCTCTTTATTCCAGTGATACAGTACATAAGGGTCAGCCCACCTGCAGGAAGGGGTCACTGACTCCAGATATGCTGTGTTCTGTGGAATATCCTGATGCCACCAGAGTCCGGAGGATCTGCACCAGCTGGGGTACCACCTGGAGGGAGGGCACAGCCTTGGCTGGGCATTCTTCCTATCCTCTCAACATCCAGGCTATCCTTCCCCCATTGCCCCTCTTTTCCTGGCCCAGAGCCTGCTCCTTCACCAGCCCACCTTTCGAAAGTGCCTGAGAGCTGTAGGGCTTCTTTCGCAGAGCTCCGTGATCAGCGTGATGGTCCCCAGCAGGATGCCTGGGGTCAGGGTCGTGGAAGCAAAGTGTGGGCCAGGGGCAGGGGCAAGAAAGAGTCTACTATATGTGTGTGAGTGACTGCTGCCTTTCTCCTATGAGCTGGTATTCCCATTCCAATTTTCACTTCTTCAGTCTACAGCCAGAGCTGAGGCAAGGGATGGGGTGCCCCATGGCCTTACCGTGGTGGCGCTCGTGAAGCAGTTGGGCACAGAGTGGGAGGAAGATGCTTGAGAGCTCAGGGACCTTCCGAATCATGTGCACCGCAGTAAGAATAGCCTGCAGAGGTTAGGGAGCTCAAAACAGGGCAAACCAAACCAAAATCCCACTGGTATTGAGTTGATTCTGACTCATAGTGACCTCTTTTAGGTTTCTGAGGGGTAAATCTTTACAGAAGTAGATAGCCCAGTCTTCCATCCATGGAATGGCTGGTGGGTTTGAACCACCAACCTGGTTAGCAGTGAGATGCCTTAGGCACTGTGCTACCAGAGTTCCTTGAGACAGGGCAGGGGTCCACCAAATTCCATGGCAAATCTCTACTACATGGCAAACTGGGGATGGTTTCTGGAGGGAAAAATGTCTGCCACCTCACCTTCTTGCGCACGTAGGGGCTGGGCTGCTGGAACAGTTTCTCCACCTCTGTGGCCAGGTCCCGGCACATCTCAGCAGAGCCCATAGTGCTCAAAGTGCACAGGGCCAGACCCTGTACTGGTTGAATCCCCTGGCTCAAGTCACTGCAGGGTTGGGGGTCAGTCAAGCCTCTGAGAAAACCAGTCTTCCCCATACTCATACCAGGCAGCCCCTTGGGGTTTCCCAGTTGCCCACACTCCCGTCTCCCTGATTTCAAGTGCTTCCCAAAACCACCCCAGCCCTCTCACTTCTTGATGCTGTTGGTAATGAGCAGGTGGGCATCCTGCCTCTCATCCAATAGAAGCATGGCCCCCAGGTAGCCCACCCTCTTGTCTGAGAATCTGGGGGAGGCGATCAGTTTCAGGCACTCCATCTACAGGGAAGGGGTGAAACCAGAGACACTAACATCCCTGTTTCATCTTCCTTTACACTAGATTAATTTGGAGGCACAACAGCCCATAGTCCTCCTTTCAACAAGAGAGAGGCTTAAGAGATCCAGGCATTAGTGGGTACTTTCAAGGAACTAGGGCCGTTGAGATGGGAGAGGAGAGGATAAGGTGTCCTGGATGAGGCTGGCCAGAGAATGAAGGGTACAGGCCCATCAGGACCAATGGCGGCTATGTTGGGAGGGTGGTTGAGATGCATGTTGTGAGGCTCAGAGACTGCAGAATAACATATTGGAGGCAAAGGTAGGTAGGTGAGGGGCTGTGAGACGCCGCCCCACTATTCTTAATCAAACTCTGGAGGAGGCGTCCCTGCCCCATACCTGTCCAAAGTGGGCAGGGTAGCCCAACATGTGGACGTAGAGCAGTTTGGCCAGCTGACGGTGCCTGTGCAGAGGGTCCCCATCCCGGAAGGAGGCACGAATGTGGGCGCACTCCTTCTGGATCACCTCCCGCTCCTGTGCCTGGGTCTTGGCCCCGCGAATCTCCTCGATTAGATCCTGAAGCTTCAACGAAGGCATCACCATCCTAGGGGGCAGAGCCCGGGAATGGAGAGGGCTTTAACACTCTAGCCCAGTGTGCATTGGCCCTTCTGCCCAGGCTTGCCCTGTGCCAAGACCCCGAGGGTCCGTGTCCCACTGCAACCCTACAACCGAGCCCATTTACCTTCCTCCACCTAGGTTCCAAATTCCGCCCTCCCTGGCCACAGGGACTCCCCACTACGCATGCGTCCCCGCCCCCCCGCCTGTCCCCACTGAGCATGTGCCAGAGCCCCGCCTATTTTTAATTTTGCCCTCCTTTCTCCACGCACACACCTGGTTTTCCCATCCCTAACTCAGACCTTCCTTCCCTTTCCGGGCTCCGTGCTTTTCCGTCCGTGGGATTCCTCCTCCCTCTCCCATCTCAGGGCACTGCAGTTTCCCCACTCCAGGAGCTAGCCCTATACAACAGCCTCACCTGGGTCTTGTCTCTCCGCTCTTTTCTCCCCAAGCTCTTCCTGGTACAGAGCCCTTCGGGTGTGGTGTTTCGTCTGGCCCGTCCCTCTCTACCCGCCCCCATCACGCGACCCGGCCCCTCCTGGCCCGCCCTGCAGAGCCCTCAAGACTCCCCTGATGTTAAGCTTCCGGCTTTGGGGTTCAAGGAAAGCAGCTTGTATCCATAGTGGAGAGGCTGGGGTACCCTAAGAGGGGTCCTAGTACACTATCACCACCCGGAGAGCTCCAGCTTGGGTTTGAAGCCATCGCATCCCAAAGGAGATGACAATCCCCCCCCTTTTTTGAACTTTTTTATTAATATATTTTTTGTTAATTTTTTTTTTTCCTGCAAGACTGGGTGTTGGTGGCACTGTTGTTGTTTAACTTCAGTCCCAAATTCCATGAAATAGAAATCAGAAGTAAAGTTTGAGAGGGGAGGATGGAGGGAGGCAGGCCAAGGAATAAACAGAGTTTGACTAGAAAAAAAGAAGGTGTATGTGTGTGGTGGGCATTCCCAGGCAAGGCCATTCCTTGAGGGAAGGGATTGGTAGGCAGCTTGCCTCTGCCTCATGCAGGGGAGGGAGGAAAGAGCCCCTGAGGGGGTCTTACAGTCCCCTTTTCCTAGGGCTTCCTGCCCCCAGAGGGAAAGCTAGTACCAGGGATCAGACACAACCTCAAACAGGGATCTCCACCCACCTCTCACCCTAGTTTTGACTCCTACCTCTGCCTTGCCTTGAAAGTGTGGGAGGGGTCAGGTTTTTTGATCCCCTCCTGTTGTTTGTCTTCCCATTTCACAAGATTCTGATGTGATGGGGGAAGAGTTATCACCCATTCTGAGAGAATTAAACTTGTCACAGCTTGTGCAGCTCTGTGAGCTCCTGTCATCTAGTTCCATCTCCCAAAAATGCCTCCCCCCACCACAGCTGACAGAGTTGGGGAGTGAGGCACTTGCTTAAGTGCTTCTAACCCTTTGCAGTAGAAATGCCTTCTTCAGGTCCCTTAGGAATTTAATCAAAGGCCACAAGTGAGTCCAGACCAACCAAACTTAGGGGGACACAGAAGGGTGGGACAGGTCAGTGGCAAAGTTAGGGAGGGGGTGGAACTTGGTTGCATTGGATATTTTTTGTTCCTTTACATTTGCTCTTGGCATGCCACCATAAGGGGTTGGAGGCGGGGCTGGCTGTGAGGAAAGAAAGAGGGAGAAGTTAGGGAGTCATTCTACCTTCCACATCCCATATCTCCCTCAGGGAAGGATTGAGTTAGGCAAGAACCTAGCTCAGTGCTTGGAAGCGAGATAAGATCCTCCAAGATAAGAGGTGGAGTCTGACCTCCTCCAGTTTTTCACAAGGCCCCAGAGGGACACCTGGCACTTTGGGTCAGGGAGTGACAGCAGCTCAGCCAATACCTTGCCCAGTAGTCAGTCACCCCCTTTTCTACTTTCTTTCTCCTTTCCATTCAGCTTCCAGGAGACTCCTGAAGACACCAAACCCACCCTCAGTGAAGTTTAGGTCTAACAAAAAGGGGAGGGGGTGGGGCAATGGTCTGACTTGATTTGTATGTCTCAGAGAAGAGAACAACTCTGAGAGAGAAAAGCCCTTCATATGTAAACAATCTAGAGAAAGAGAAAGGGTTGGGATTGGGAAAGGAATGAGGAAGACAGAGACAGATCCAGAATAAATGAGATAATCTGAGAGAGGGACAAAGAAAAAGCAATAGATAAAAACAAAGAGGGATCAAAAAGGAAAAGGAGAAGAGAAAAGGTAGAAAAAACAACCAGGAGGAGGAAAAGAGGAAAAGGTAAGTCCAAGGGGCAAAGAGGCAGCAACCAAAGCCAGAACTAGGCCAGGAAGTAGCCTCAGGTGAGGAGCTGGGAGAACAGGAATGCCAGGCTGAGGTCCAGGAGGGCCACGGCTCCCACCACCAGGAGGTTGGCAGCTCCCTAGAGAGACAGAGGAAGGCAGGCTAAGTTTCAGAGGACCAAGTCCAGCTCTAAGTCCCTTCTTCCTGGGGATATGACTGTTAAGGCCAAGGGCCCTGGCTGAGGTGGCAAAGC
>NW_006921879.1:4324865-4337497 GCF_000298275.1 Orycteropus afer afer
CCAGAGGCCAGAATGGAGCTCCAACCTTTGTTTTGGATTGCAAAACACCCCTCTTCTCCGAGTCATGGCCCACTTTCCCTCTGATACCCACAAGGTAGAGATAGCCCTTCCTTCTTCCCTCCCTTCCTCCCCTCTCCCCTCCCTTCCTCCCCTCTGCCCCCCCCCCCCACTAGCATGTCACATGGCACAGGCAGGAGGTGCCTGGCCCTAGTAGCAGACGTTGGCAGCAGCAGCTGTTACTGCAGTAAGGCAGAGAGGGATGAAGGGGGTGAGGATGTGGTTGCTAGGAAACAGAAGAAGACAGGGAGTCCAATCAGAGTAGAGGGTTCTAGGGAAACTCCACCCCTCCCAGTTTTCTGCCTTCTTTCCTATTTCCCTTCTTTGCAGGAGAGGGGGTAGAGTCATGGTAGGGAGGGAACAATCTTTTCTTTTTTTACTTCTGGGCACCAAAGAGAGAAAGTGCGGAGGTAGGGGTGGGGGTGGAGTAGGAAATTGGGAGCTGGAAATGGTATGGAAGGAGAACAAGGAAACATGTTCTGGCTCTTCTGTTAATTATTAGTTTATAACCTTAGGCAGATTACTTTAAGTGCTCTGGGCCTCAGTTTCCTCATCTGTCAAATGAAGTTCTCTAAGGTTCTTTCCAGCTTGAAAGTTCTCTCTCTTTTTAAAGTGGGTATATAGTCCAAGACTGGGCAGCTGTAGAGGAAGCTGAGTCCAAGTCAGAGACCACTGGGTAATCAGATAGGTCTAGAAAGGGTGGGAGGGAAGGCTTTGAGGGGAAGAGGGACCGGGAAGGAGCAGAGACTCAGGCACAAAGTGGGGACAGAGGCTGTCTCACCGGCTGGGCAGGCCTCTCGGTTGCAGCAGGCTCCTCAAGCTCTTCCATCAGGTGCTCAGCATCAGGACCTCTGGAGGATGTGCCCCTCAGGACAGGAGTGGCTGAGGGTCCAGGCTCTGAGCCTCCTGGGGCCCTCAGCTGTGGCAAGGGCTCTTCATCTTCCCCCTCTTCCTCTTGAAGACTTCCTGAACTGTCACTGCAGCCTCCGAGGAGTGGAGAACCGTCTCTGGGCCCTGGCCCCTGCATCCCAGCCTCATCCTCAGCTTCATAGCCAGCTAGTTCCTCTGCCTGCTCACCTGGCCCCCCCCACTCCTCGGGCCAAGCTTTGGGGCTAGAGAAGGGACCCCGGTCCCCTCCAGGAGGCAGTGGGCTTCGGCAGGCGGGGGGTCGCCAGGGTTGGCGAGAGGAGGCAGGACTGCTGGGCAGTTCAGGGGAGCCCTCTGAGGGGGTCAGTCCATTCTCATATACCCCAGGGCTGTCCTCATCCAAGGGCTCTGTGTCGGAACCTTCTGAATCCTGCCTGGGTCTGTGGCCTGGGGTGGGGACAGCTCAGAATCAGAGGGGCTTATCTGGCCTTGGGCTCAAAAAGTTAGTTTTATCCCCCTGAATAAGCACCTCCCAGGACTTTGGTATTCCCAAGCCTATAGCCCCTCACTACTAGCCCCCAGCTCCCCTCCCCCATCCTTATTACCTTTCTCCACAAATTCTCAGTCCCACTTCCCAAACAACTGGGCCTGGCCCCACCCTCCATCCCCTTAGACCCTTATCTCTTGGTTATTTGCATTCCTAGTCTCCTACAGGGATTTCCCCTTTCCTAGCACCTGAGCTGTCCAGCTCCTCAGGGGTCTTACCCCCACCCCCAGCCTGCCCACACCTCACCTGGGGCTTCTAACATGGGTTGCAGGTCCTGGGCTATCAGTTTGGCCATTCGAGCTGCCTCCACAGCCTTCTCAGCGACACTGCTGGCAGCCACTGCCTTTAGGAGGGCGTCTGCTGCCCTGTGGGTCCCAGGGGTGAGGATTTAGAAGGCCTTTCCCTACTTCAACTGAGTCCCTGCTCAGATGCTCCAGCCCCCTGACCCACATTCCACCACACCACATCCTCTTGATCTGAGCTCCCCTCTGGAGTCCTTACCCTTCCTCAGCCAGTTACTTCCCTTCCCCAGCAGGTGTGGGCAACTCCCCTTAGGTTTCCTGTCCTGGACCTGGGCTGAGCTTAATGTCATCACACTTTCTTGCTGCTCTCACACCCCTCTGCCATTAAGTCCTATAGTAACACTTCCCTTTTTCCAGCTGCAGGCGCCAGGACCTCCTCAAATGGCTGCCCTCAGCTCCGTTGTTCTCCTGTCCTGCTTCCTTCTCAGTGATAATTGAGACCACACTCTCTTAGCACATCCTTCTGCAGCTGTACCTGCTTAGTGCTTCCAAATAAGCCTGTCACCCTCTTTGCTGTCAGTATCTCCTGTTGTCATGGACTCTTCTCACTGGCCCCCTTTGGATCACACACCTCTCTGTGGGGTCCAGGGCATTTTCCTGGACCTTGTGATCCTGCCCTCTTAGCAGCTGCACCCTTCCCCTGCCCCCTGGCTCTGGACCACCTTTTTCTCTGTGGCAGAAGCCTTTGCTCCCTCCCTGTACCACTCCCATTCCATTTTACTATTTAATCCTACCTCTTCCAGGGCAGATTTCTCGACATGAGAATTTTACATTGTGCTTTCTGCAGTCTCTTCTGTTACCACATCATTCTCCCACTTCCATCACTACCACTGCCCTGTTGCCCCATCTTACCATTTTCTGAGTTCTGGAACTGGAGAAAGGGTAGGACCCCTCTTTCTGCTATTAACACATCCCCTCTCCCTACTAAGATGCGTGCTTTCTCACTATTGTGAGTATACCTTTTGGGTAAGCTCTTAGTCTCCCTTTCACAAACCCCATCCCATCTTGCCCTGCTTCATAGCCAGCTACTTAGGTACAGGTAAGCATGAAACATTATTAATCCTTCCTGCTTCTCAGCTCTCCCTCTGATGTCAGATGCTTCCTTGATTTTCCCTTCCCTTTCACCCTTTGCTATTAATTGCAGATACCTTGTAATCATTAAATTAGTTATTATTTGGACTGAAGGTGGGACACAAAGAAGCAGTGATAGAGGTAATCAGATGTAACTGCCACGGGCTTGAATGGATCAAGATCCTTAACTCCCTCTGGTCATAGACTTGTTTTATCTGGCTTGGAAAGGCAGACCTGGTTATTAGGGGAGGGAGGAGAGGGGTGATGTTCACTGTAGCCGTAGGTCCACCTCTTGGGAAAACATGGTTAGTCTCTTCCCCTCAAATCTGGTGGGTCAAGAATTTTTAAGCCTGCTCGGAGGAACCTCAGATGACCCTGTTCTATCCTAGGGTTTTCAGAGTCTATAGGACCAGCCCTGTACTGAACCTGGGCTCTTCTCAGAGATTGGAGCAGGGTATGAAGATCACTTGGTTGCACTGCATTCTCTTGGTGGCCATGAAACTGGTGCACTGACAAGAGCCTGTGTTTTTGTGTAGGGAGGGTATGGATGATCAAACCCTAGGCATTAGATTCAGTCTATGCTCAGGCATCAGGCCAGGCTCAGGCTACCTGGCAGAGGCACCTGCTGCTGAGGCTCTGCTGTTTCTATGGCAGCCAACAGCCAATCAGGGTTGTCAGGCCTGTTGCTGAGGAGATCAACCAGCCTCCTCCCACTGCCTGATCCTCTAGCTACTGAGATCAGTTTTTCTTGCACACTCCCCCTCCCTATTTAGCCTAAAGTGTTCCCTGGTGCTCTGTCTTCTTCCTTTCCTGGCTTTAGAAGCTGGACTCTAACCACCCAGACATCAGAAACATCTCTCAATTTAATATGTTCACGTTCATACAGATACACATACCTTGTCACCTATTATACTAACTCACTGAAGCACATTTAGACATATCCTGACCTACGCCCTCTCAAACAGTCCGAAATTGAAATACAAAACCCCTCAACTGTGCCCCCTCTTTTAAAGAAAATCCAATATATGAAAACTTGAATGTGTGACTGTATAAATTAGGGACCTGTGAATCTCATTACAAATGGCTTTTTAGCCTCCATTAGATCTGTGCTAATTCAATAGTCACTGACCATATGTGGCTATTAAGCACTTGAAATGTGGCTAGTCTGAATTGGGATGATGTGCTTTAAATGCAAAACACATCAGATTGCAGACTTAGGGGAAAAAAAAAAGAATATAAACAATCTTATTGATAATTTTATATTGATTATATATATATTTAAATGATAATATATTGGATATTCTGGTTTAGTTGAAAATATTAAAATAAATTCCACTTGTTTCTTCTTTTTTTAACATGGATACTGTTATCGTTGTTGTTATGTGCTGTCAAGTCAGACCCGACTCATATCGACCCCTCCTCCTTGGGTTTCCGAGGCAGTATCACTGTGGAAGTAGATTGCCTCATCTTCCATCCGAGGAGGGGCTGGTGGGTTTGAACCGCCAGCCTTCTGGTTAGCAGTCAAGTGCTCTAGGCACTATGCTACCAGAGCTCCTTAACATGGCTACTAGAAGATTTTAAATTGAATGTTTGGCTTACATTTTATTTTTTATTGGGCAGCACTGTTTTTGATAGCAAGGCTCCCAATACATGACAGTGTAATCTGATTTACTGAAAGAAAATTTTATTTACAGACAGATAAATTTTCAGAAATCTTATCAGCTGGGTAAAGGGAAGCAGATGAGGCAAAACTGGGAGAGACTATAAGTTCAGGTAGATGGTTAGCTCTGCTAGAGCTGCACCAAGGCCCAAGGCTGAAACGGTATCAGACTGTGGGCAAGCTGGGGTGTGGCTAGGAATGGACAGTCCCTGTCTCTGTCCTTGGCCCATGCTTCATCAGTCTGCTGCCTCCAGCCTGAGGCCTGGAGGCAGGATCAGCTGAAAGAGGAGGAAGACTAGGGACATGCTGAGCTCTAAGAGGTTTCTGGGCCTGTACACATAGCAACACACATAGCTAGCTACTCCCACACACACCAATGGAGTCCATAGACATACATCTTCACAAAAGACACTGAGACAGTCTTACATCCCTTCCCTCAAATATCTGGCCACCCACAGTCACACCAATAGCCACCTGTAGTCTCAGATATAAACACCAAATACCCAAGGCTGCAACTTCTTGGTCCTAGGCCTGCTCTTCTGTAGGAGGCCCTAGACCGTGGGTCTAGGTTCTCCTTTAGCACCCTGGGCCTTCCCTGTCCTCAGTGCACTCTCCCCTCTTAGCCCAACTTTGGCCTCTGTACACGGCCTCACACCCACCTGGCTGCGGCGATCTCCTGGCGCTGGCGGGCAGCGCTCACAGCTCGACGTGCACCTTCGACAGCCCTGTCCACCTTCTCCTTGACTTTGCCCCGCCGAAGGGCCAGGGGCAGGAGGCTGCGGACACGCCCCCCATGCACCAGCCTGTTGCGCTTGTACTTGCCCTCTTCTCTAGAGCCGTCGGGGCGGGTGGTGCGCCCATAGCCGTGCCGCCGGTTGCCCAGCCACTCGCCCTCATAACGCAGCCCGTTGGAGCGCTGGCTCACGCCATAGCCGCTGCGCCGGTCTGCACGCCATTCTCCCGCGTACACCTCAGTGGCCGAGCCCTCGATGAGGGCGGGCGGCGCTGGGGCCGGCGGCCCGCTGGCCTCGGAACCCGGGGGTCCTGTGCTGCCCACCTCACTGCTCACCTCGCTGCGCAGAGAGCCCCGCTTGCTGCCCAGGGAGCTGCGGCGCCCGCCCGCCCGGAGCCCGCTGAGCAGCAACGAGCGGCGGAAGAAACCGCCGGCCGCAGGGGTGCGCTTTCGGGAGGCCGCGCCATCTGCGTCCCCGGGCCCAGCCAACACGAAGCCTCCCCGGGAGCCTGAGGCCGGGCTGCCTCCCTCGTCGCCCGGCAGGGGCAAGGGCGGAGGTGGCGTCGGGGGGTCGCTGTGGCCCGAGTCCAGGGAGGTGCGGCGGGGCGAGCGCAGGAGCGCCGCCTGATGGTAGGGCACACTCTGGCGCACCCCGTAGCCGTGGCGCTTTCCGGCCTGCCACTGGCCCTGGTAGGTGCCTGCGGGAGGGGCAGGGGTAGGAGAAAGAGTCAGGATCCGCCCCTACTTGCATCCCAGGCCCCCAGCGCCCCTGGCAGCCAAAGTGACGGGTGCGAGAGGTAGGGCCAGTTAGCGTGGAGATCCGAGAAGACAACTAGGAGCTTGGGTTAAGCCAGACTAGGTGGCAAGATGCAAAAGAGCTGAATGTAGGCAGGCAGGCAACAGGAGGTCCGTGGATATTGGCAATATGGACAGAGTGGGGGGTGGGGAGGAAGAAGAGAAACAGGCAGATAGGAGAGCCTTGGAACAGGCAGACAGATAAGCAAATGGCGGTATGAGGAATGGAGAGAGGAACTGTGACAGGCCCTCTAAAAGAGAGTGAGGGACAGGTAGACGACCAGAGGTATGAGGGATAAGCAGAAATGCAAGAGATAGGCATGTGACAGGCAGACAGGACTATCTATGCGGCGCAAGCTGACTGAAAAAGTATGAGGGAACAGGTAAAGTGGAGGTGTGAGGGACAGGCAGATAGAGGGGAGGTGTGGGGGACAGGCAGCCAGGGAAGAGGTGGGGCAGGCTGGTTAGGGACTGGAAAAGCAGGCAGCTTGGGGACAGATAAATGAAGGCTTGTGTGTGTGGGTGTGGGGGGGCGGCTAGAAAGATGGACGCGGGGGGCATATTGATGGGGAAGGCATACGCGGGACAGGCCGACCGGGAGGCGCACGCGGCGCACGCAGACTGGCAGACAGACAGTGGGCTAGGCCCCGCACCTCCGTCGGAGTAGGTCTCGGTGCCGTAGCCGTCCTGGAAGCCGTCCTTCCAGAGCCCGGCGTAGCGCAGGCCGGACACGCTCTCCCACACGCCGCTGCGCCCCTTCAGCCCGCCCAGCCACTCGCCGCGGTACGTCCAGCGGCTCTTGCGCTCCACGCCCAGCCCTTCGCGCTTGCCCTGCTGCCAGTGGCCCTGGTAGCTGTGTCCACCGGGCCCCGTGAAGACGCCCAGTGATTCGAAGCCATGCGCCCAGCAGCCACTGTACTCGCCCTGGGCGCCAGGCCCGGTGCACACGCCGTAGCCATGTGCCCGCCCCGCCTCCCAGCCCCCCACGTAGCAGCCCCCGTCGTCAAAGTCGAACTTGCCCCCGGGGGACATGCATGTAGTTGGCGTGGTCTCAGCCCCCCAGCGGCTCAGAGCATCCTGGGGCTGGAGAGCCGGCTGGGGGCCTGGGAATCGGGCGAGGCCTGGGGGCGGGGGCAGTTAGACCGGGGCCGGGCGGGGGAGCCCCAGCGCGGGCAGGCAGGGCTGGACCCTCATCCTGAGTGGCTGCGGAGAAAGGAGGGGAGTGTCGAGAGAGGCCCCTCCTCTTTGCCCGCCGCTCCCAGGCCTAGTGGCTTCGGGACACCGGCGCCCCCCCCCCCGCCGCCCCAGGCAGCATCTCTCAGCAGCTCCCAAGCTTTGAGGGTACCAGGGGTCCCCCACCCTTCCTCCTTGTAGAGGGCCCCTTCCAGGGCTGGGGCCCAGCCCCAAGCAGGAGTCCCACTTCTCCAACCCAGAACCCCAAAGTGTCGAGTGCCGAGCGTGGATGACAGTTTGGGGGGTCCTGGGAGGCGGCTGGGCAGGGTCTGAGGCCACCCCCTTTCCTGGCTGCTTTTAGGACCTTTCCGCCTGGGTTCTTTGGCTTCCCTGCCAAAGTGGGGGAGGGGAGAGGGATTGGCGCAAGGTGGGCAGGGGGTTTGGTGGGAAAGGATGGGGATGGGGGACGCTCTCCAGGGAAAAGGCGAGGACGGGGATGGGCAGACAGGCGCAAGGGAGGGGGCCGGCTACTCACCATGTGGGCTGGGGCTCAGGCTGCCTCCTAAGGATAACATCCATGGCTGGATACCTCCACTCCCACTTCACCCTGGACCAGCAACCCCCTCCCCTTCCGGAGAGACTGTTCCAACCCAGAGCGCGAAGGTGGGAGAGCCGCGGGCGAGAATACCCTCTCTCCTCAGATCGAGAAGCAAGCTGGAGGTGGGGAGGGGGTAGTGGCAGTGATGGGGGGAAGATGAGAATAGTGTAGGAAAAAAAAATCTGCCTTGGATGGAGATAAGGAAGAGGATCTGGAAGCTGGGTGGGAAGGGGGAGGGAGCTATCAAAAGGGGGTGTTTTTATTATTTTTTTTCTTCTTATGGTTGGGGGAAGAAAAAAAAATCAAAATTCTGATTCCATCCCAGCACAAATCAAATCAATGTTTGCTCCATCCCAGCATCACGGGGGAGGCTGGGCTAGGCAGATTTAAAGGGGCAGGGAGAAGAGAGAAGGAGAAGAGAGGGCGGGGAGAGGAGGAGATAAATGGAGAGAGATGGTGGCGGAGGTGGTGGTGGGGATGCCCGGGCTGAAAAGGATGGGTGCTCGCTAATCTTTCGTAGAGGGAGGAGGCGGACCAAAAAGCAGAATGGGAGGCACAGAGACACCCCCCCAGGTGGCAAGAAACCTTGGGATGGGGCAGGGAGTAGGGTGAAGCCAGAAGAGGGGAGAGGAGTGAGGGGGAGGAGACTGAGCTGAAGATGGGGAGGCAGGGGGAGGCCGAAGCCAGGCGGGGGAGGAGAGATGCTGGCGAGGCCCTGAGAGGGCTAGAGGAATACAAAGAAAGAGGTGCAGCGGTGAGAGCTAAGGAGGGGGGAGATACAGCGCCAGAGGGAGGAAAAGAGGAAGACCCATTCTGGGGCTGGTGAAGGATGGCGAGGAGGAGAGGAGCCGGGGAAGAAGAGAAGTAGGGGAAAGAAAGATAATGGAGACTGAGAGAGGAAGGGCGAAAGCTCTGCACAGGGAAGGGCAGGAGTGGGTATAGAAATCCAGGCACGAAGAGCCCAGATAGAGGCAGGAGGACCGGAAGTGGTGTTTGTGGGGTCCTGGGGAGGAAGGAGAAACCCAAAGCTCTAGCCCTGACAGCTGCCTGGACTGACATCAGAAAGCCTTTGGGCGTGGATGCCTGTGTCCGCTGAGTCTGCTGCCCTCCCTAAGGAAGCTGCTAGAGGTGGACCAAGAAGCTCACCTACTTGTACTATCTGAGGAAGCTTGAAATGGGGTCCTGCCACGAAACCTGGCCCCACCAGTACTTATCCAGTCCTCAGCTCCCCAGCCCCCCCTCAATTGTTTATCCTTGGGTTGTTCCTGTGAAGGGGAGGGGGGGGATGAGGGGTATATTGTTTTTGAATGAGGAACAGAGGACCATGCTTGGCAATGCCATGAAGATTACAGGGTTTTGAGCCTTCCTTCCTCTTCTGCAAACCTAGAGGCAAAAACACACAGATATGTTTGGGTGGGACCTTGTTTCGTGTGGCAAAGACCCCCTCCAGCGTACACTCTTCTTCATCCACCCACCTGAGGGGCAGCATATCCTTGGCCTTACTGTTTCCAGGTAGAAGCAGGCAGGCACACACTGCCTCTCCTCCCCCCTCAGTTTACTGAGTCTTTGTGTTCAGTTCCATCCCTGCCCCTAAGGGTTTAGGGAAAAGGCCACTGTGTCTAATTACACTCTGTGGGGTAGATTGTCAAATGCACTCAGTTGCTTTCATTTTCATACAAAGTCTGGTTTTACAGAGCAGAGAACTGAGGCCCAGAGGGGAAGTCACTCACCAGCAGAGGTGGCAAATTTGGGATTAGAACACTAGATTTCAGATCTTTTGAACCTGGCTGCTCTTCCCAGGATTCTATATATTTGGGAACCTCTCTTGGACTCGGAAACTCCATTTTGAGTACTTTGGTAAAACAAAGGGTATGAGATTTGGAATAAACAGGAATTTCCTTTGCCTTGTGTTTTCTGAAAGGTGGATATGAAGTTGGAGAAACAAGTAAAATTTAAGCCTCCAGAGCCAAGACTACATCTTCTAAGTGCCTAGCACAGGACAGGGCAGCCATATGGTGACACATTTAGGCCCTATTGGGACAAGACTGTTGGCGGAGAGTCTGTTCATCTACCCATCCACCTACCCATCCATCTATCCATCCATCCACCCACCCATCCATCCATCCATCTACGCATTTTGCCATTCATCAAACGTTCAATTGGTTTATTGAGTATCAGACACATTGCACTTCTTTTTCAAAGGGTGCACCAGCTCTTTCTGTCCAGGTGCCTCAGAGAAGGGACTTGACATTAAATGGAACAGTTCTGTGCTAGGAACTGTGCTTGGCATCCTGTCTGTATTACCTCATTCAATCCTCACAATAAAGCTAATTTTGAGCAGCTGAGGGTGGAGGCCAAGAGCTAAGCTTTCAAAGATGGACAGACATACGTTTGAATCCTGACTCTACCACTTACTAGCTGGGTAAACCTGAGCTCCATACATAATATGTTTGAGCCACAGTTTGCATATCTCTGAAATGGGAATAATATAACCTAGTCCGTGGTGAATTGTGAAGATTGAGATTATCATGTACAAATAAAATGCATAATGATATATTGGAGGAAAAACCACTTGGCATATTGCCTCTCATATAGTAAATACCCAGTACATGGTGGCTTGAAAAATACGTTAGCATTATACCAGTTTTATAGATGAGGAATTCACGTGGTGGTTAAGTTAGCGTGTGAACTTGGCTGGGCCTGGTTGAGTGGCTGGGCAGCTGAATGTAGTTATTCTCCATGGTAAGACTGGCAATTAACTCCATGGTGGAATCTATTGGAGCAACGAAGTAGCTGCTTTGGGTATGTGGTCTGCTTCCTGTATATAAGAAGTAGCTTTGGGAACAGTCTCTAGTTTATGGTGCGCTTGAACCCTGCATGCAGCCATGTCACTGTTCAACAGCCTGCCATACTCTGCCGCCCTTGGAACTTTCAATGGACTTGAATTAATGGCCTGCCGTGTGGTTTGGTAACATTGGGACTGTGCCTTTTTACTTGTCAACCTTGGTCTTGTCAGCCTCAGCAACCAGCAGCTATCTGGATGGAAAGATGCCTCTAGCTCCAGTGGGCCGAGAACAGGAGGTAGAGCTGAAGCCAAGGTTGAGGGGCTTTCATCTAGCCCCTAGAGCCTGGTGCTTTGAACTTGGACTTAAAGCCTCTGAACTTTAAGAGAATAAACTCGTTTGTTCAAGCCATCCCATTTGTAGTATATCCTTTTCAGAGCAGTACTAGGTAACCAGAACAATCTGAGATCCAGAAGTTAATTTGCTCGGTGTTGCATAGCTACTATGTGGCAGCCCCTGGATTTGAATAGATTTCAGACTACCAAATAAGTGTACTTTAACAAGCGTAGTTTTTTTGGCTTGTTTATAAATGTAAAACATGATCATTGTAGAATTAAAAAAATATGGTACAATATCGAGAATAAAAATAAAAATCACCCACAGTCTCACTGGATAACAAACATTTCAGTATATTTTCATAGCCTTCTTTTCTGTGCACTTTTATTGGACATAATTAGTTAAATGCTGCATATATATTTTTGTATTCTACTTGTTCAGTTAGCATTACATTGTAAGCATGTTTTTTTATGTCATTAAAATGTCCTTGAATTTTTAATGGCTACATAATATTCCACTGTTTGGGTACACCATAATTTGTTGAACCATTCTAGCATAACATTTTTAGGTTGCTTGCAATTTGTTTTGCTATTAAAAATTAACATGTTTGTATAAAAACTCTTGCATCTCTGATGATTTCTTTAAAAAAATGTTTATTGTGGAAAGTTTTGAACATATACCAAAGTAGGCGAAACAGAATAAAGAACCCCTATGTCCTGGTCACCCAGATTCAGCAATGGTCACTCTTGGAAAATCTTGTTTCTTCTTCCCCCATTCTTTCAGATCTCAGGTATCATGTTTTTCCAGTCTAATGATTTCTTACAGTGGGATTCTTAAAAGTAGAATTACTGGGTCAGAGGATAGAAACTTTTTTGTCTGTTTGTTTAAATTTTGGATTTGCTTTGCCAGATCACTTCCAAAAAGGTTGTAGGAATTTACATTCCGCCAATCCTGCCTGAGAGTACTGGTCTCATTGCATCCTGCATTGAACTAGATCATATTGCCTCCCCCTCCACATATGTTTTTGCCAATATGACTAGTGAAAAATGCTATCTTTATAGGCATTGTTTGATTGATTGCCAGGCTTATATTAAGAAGACACTGATATCTCCATTGGAGCAGACCCTCCTGCAGGAACCCTAGGAAACACTCTGGCATATCCTGGGGATATCAGTCAGGGCCTGTTGGGTGGCAGTACATCTTTCCAGCGGTACTGGGACTAGCTAGCTTCCCCCTCCCACCAGGGTAGCCAGGAGTTTGGGTTAATCTCTCTTCTCATGCCATAGGTAGCCACCAGGGGTCAGGATGGGGCTAGAGATCTCATCAATGGGAGAGGCTCAGAATGGCCATCTCCAGGCTGCATTTCCTCTGTCTGGCCACTGAGGGCTGGACATGCAGCCTCCCTCCTTTCCTTTGATCATGATGCCAGAATGTTCTGAATGGCTGTCCTTTCCTGCCTGACCACCCCTGCATTTCAATACTCCCCGATTTTGCTGACAAGAAGAAGGGCCTGGCAGGAGCTACTTGAGTAGTGCTTCCACTTCCTTCTCTACATGTCTGTGGGACTGGGGTCACTATGGACCAGGGACTTTTAGCTTGAGGTCTGTGGACTGAGTAACCCAAGAATGGGCTTTGTTGTTGAGAGAGAGAGGGAGAGAGACAGAGAGAGACAGAGGGAGAGAGACAGAGAGGGAAGGGGAGAGAGAGGGA
>NW_006921879.1:4337776-4346690 GCF_000298275.1 Orycteropus afer afer
GAGAGGGAGATAGGGAGAGAGAGGAAGAGGGAGATAGAGGGAAGAGGCAGAGAGAGGGAGAGGGAGGGAGGGAGAGAGAGAGGATTCTTAAATCCTGTACTAATGCTCCATTTTATCTCAAAATAATGGTTTATATTTGTACATAAAAATAACCTAAGAATAAAGCAAATTGTGATCATTACCCAAACACCTGTTTGGCAGTTGCATGAATAGAAGAAGGCAGCTTGTGGAAACCTAGCGACTAAACTACAGCTATCAGACATACGTGGATACGTGGAAATTCTTCTTTAGGATTCTTGGTTTCTGATGTTTCTTCTGGACTCCATAGTTCATTCATTTCATTTCCTAGGGTGGGCTTTTACCTCTTGCAGCTGCAACTGCAGTTCTTGTAGGACTTCCTCATCAAAAGGGAAATTAGCAGGTGTTAAAGACAGATTAGCATCTAATTGACTCTTTTTCTCTGATGAAAATAAAAAAAAAATTGACAAAATATTTAAAAAGTGACATTTTCAAAGAAAAACAGGAACAACTATCTGAAATATTGTGTGTTGAGATGAGAACATATGCCAGGTGATTCCTGTATCTGTGAAGTCTGTTTCCAGGTAAAGAGCCCCTCTTTCAGCCCCATGGAACCTGCAGGTGCCTCACCCCTTCCTCCAGAAGCAACGACTGCCTTTCTTACTCTTTTTTTTTTTTTTGTAAATTGTGATTTGGGTGCAAATTTACAAAGCAGATTCATTTTACTCTCAATGGTCAATGCACATTTGGTTTCATGCCCAGATTATAATCCTAACAATAAAAAGCTTTCCTCCCATCTCCCCCCTGCGACTGTGTCCTTATATTCATTCCTGTCTGACTAGCTTTCCCTCTAGTTAGATGCTGCCCTTCTGAAGTCTCATGGTTGATTGATTGAAGGGTGCATCCTGCTAGGGTAGGTGGGTGCCTCTCCCTGGGGTAGGTGTTCTGCCCATAGGCCTTTCTACTATTTGGCTGAGAGTTAATCCATGGAAGTGAGTTCAGTTCCAGGCCCGAAGGATAACCTGGGGCTCAGTTCTCGTTGTTTATACTCTAGGTCCTCCTGGCAAGAACCGTGTTGTTCTTGTTGATTGCCATTGAGTCAATTGCCGATTTATAGCAACCCCATGACATAGTAGAACTACCCCACAGGGTTTTTCTTGGCTGTAATATTTATTTATTTATTATTGTGATTTGGGTGCAAATTTACAGAGCAAATTGACTTTCCATACAGCAGTTCACATACACTTTGTCTCATGACATTGACCACAATTTACCACAATGCAATAGTTCCCCTCTCACTTCCTCCTGATAGTTACCTCTTCCCAGTGTCCACCCCTCCATGTACTTCTGCCCCCTGAGCTGTTTCCCTGTGCATATACAGCCCTTCTTTCTCCCCTGATTATTCTCTCCAAGAAGTATATCTACCTCAGATAAATGTTCACCTCATATGCCTGTCTTTTGTTTGGCTGGAAGTGACTACAACATTTTGGCTGTAATCTTTATGGGAGCAAATCACCAAGTCTTTCTCCTACAGAGTGGCTGGGTGGGGTCAACTGCTAACCTTTTTTTTTTTTTAATTTTATTGTGATCTGGGTGAAAGTTAACAGAGCAAATTCATTTTCCATATAGCAGTTCACGTATACTTTGTCTTACGACATTGAGTACGATTTCCCACAATGCAACAGCTCCCCTCCCGCTTCCTCCCCATAGTTACTTCTTCCCTGTGTCCTTCCCTCACATGCATTCCTGTACTCCCTTCCCCCCAGCTGTCTTCCTGTGCATGCACAGCCCTTCTGTTCTCCCCTGATTGATCTCTCCAAGGAGTACCTCTACTTAATGTAAATGTTCAGCTCCTATGCCTGTCTTTTGTTTGGCTGGAAGCCACAGGAGTGGGTTCAATTTCAGACCTGAAGGACAGCAAGGGGCTATAGTCTCAGGGGTTCCCTCAGAGTCTATCAGACCAGCAAACCTGATCTCACCTCTTCCTTTTTTTTTTTTAATGATTTTGAGTTTTGTTCCACCTTGTTCTCCCACTTTATCCAGGATCTCCCACATAGATTCCCCTCCAAATAACTGCCAACCTTTTCGTTGGCAGCTAAGCACTTAACTGTTACACTACCAGAGTAATCACAGAGACCAGAATTTTCCCTTGTACAAGTGTCAGGTAGGAGAATGAAGGTGGTCACACCATGAGTTTAGTCCTTTTCCCACGCTTCCTTAAAGAAGTCTCTGTTTGCATATGCAATCTGTTATTTGATCATGTATCTGCCCAATAACCCAATATAGGTCATGGTAGTGCATGCCATCCTAATATTCAATGAGGACTGAGTAGCCAGTATGGGCTCTGTTTTGTGTTGTGGAAATATAAAGCACAGCTTTATAGTTGAGTTGTAATATATCACTAGGCTTTGCTTTAAATGGGTGATAGCTCCAGAGCTGTGGCCTGACCCAGGACACCTCTGAGTGGTTTTTACCCCTCACTGCACCGTGAACACTATGAAAGGGAAGTACATCGGGAATCTTCCCGATCAGAGCTATGGGTGCTTGACAAATGACACTGCTAAGGTGGATGAGGTGGAAGAGGGCACTGCTAGGCCCTGGATTTGTTTTGCAGATTAGTGGGAGATAATATTAATAATGGGAGCTCTGGTAGCGTAGTGGCTAAGGCACTTGACTGCTAACCAGAAGGCTGGCGGTTCAAACTCACTAGCCACTCCCGGAAGGAAGGTTGGGCAATCCTTCTTCCGTAGTGATACTGCCTCGGAAACCCAAGGAGGGGTCGCTATGAGTTAGGGCTGACTCGACGGCACATAACAACAACAACAACAATATTAATAATAACTGACATTCACTGAAGGCTCACTATGTACAGAGCCCTGTGCTAAATTCTTTACTTGCAGCATCTCATGTAATCCTCACATAATCCTATGATATAGGCACTATTATTATTCCCATTTTACAGATGAGAACACTGTGAATTAGAGAGGTGTTTAGCTATGTCAGTGGTTCTTTAGCAGGAACCGAATCACCTAGAAAACCAAACCAAACTCACTGCCATCCAGTCGATTCTGACTCATAGTGACCCTCTTTGGGTTTCCGAGGCAGTAAATCTTTACGGAAGTAGATTGCCCAGTCTTCCTCCCACGGAGTGGCGGGTGGGTTTGAACTGCTAACCTTCTGGTTAGCAGTCAAATACCTTAGGCACTACACCACCAGAATCACCTAGAGGACTTGTTAAAACAAGAGGCGTCAACCTACACACTACTGAGTGTAATTCAGTAGTCTGGATGAGGCCTGGGAATTTGCATTTCTAATAAGTTCTGGGATGCTGCTGTTGCTGCTGGACCAGATACCACACTTTGAGAATCACTGCCCTAGGCCACATAGCTATTAAGCTTGAAGCCATGACTTTAGAACAATTATTTTTGTCTCTAAATCCTGTGGTTTTAAACCACTGAACACATTGCCTCGTAACAGACTTTTCCATGGAGATTCCCTCAAACCCTGCCTTTGGTAGGTAAATGAACTGAGTGAAGCAGGCAGCCAATCCCCTTCTACCCACTCTCATCAAATATATAGCTTTCTTCTCACAAGCAAAGCCTTGTCCTGTCGGTCAGCTCTCTTTCCTTGTGACTCTGTCACCCTCACAGGGTTATCTCACTAACATCACTCCACCCTCTCACCCCTGCCCACAATTCAGGGAGCCATCCTGGGCCTACTCAGTGGATGGGAGGAGCAATGATTATTTGCTAGCTAAGCTTCAAGGCCAAATGCATACTGGTCTCGCTGTGATCCTGTTGCTCTGAGCTTCCTATGTGCCTATGGGTCTGATCTTGTGGCTTCATGCCCCTGACCACACAGTGACTTAGGATTCTGCCCCTGATGTCAGGCTCCAGCAACTTGGTCTTGATACCAACAGCCAGAGCCCTCTTGGACTGACCTCCTGCTCACTGTATTTTGGTGTGTGCTTGGCTGCTTGGGGAGGTGGGCATTTATTCCTCAGAGATACATATCTATGTTCACAATCTTGTCCAGGGTGATGTGCTTGTTTTTACTTCCAACCACCATTGTGTCCTCTTGCTGATAAGCTGCAGAAAAGGGAACATAAATAGTGATTTCATCCCAGGTCCCCTCTTCTGCCAGAGCAAAGTCTTGGTGTTGGGTTGAGGTAGTGTGACCTGTTTTATGGCAGAATGGACTGAGCAGGGATAACATCAATGTTGGGACCCAGACACCCCTACGTCTAGCAGTGACGGTGCTTATTAAGGCCCATTGTAGAAGGCCACTCTTTCATCTTTAATAAATTAAGCATTATATTAAGCACATTAGAAGGTCCAGTGACTCATTTCTATTTCTGGCCTTCAGACATGACTGACAGTGGTGACCTCAGGCTGTGGACAGGAAGATTGTTTTAGGTTGGCTATAATGGGTTGGGCCCCAAACACTAACTGCTTTCTTCTCTGAAATTCCATAGAACTTGATTCCTACTTCAGCTCTGGAGTCTCTTATATTACCTGTGGTTGTGCTATATCCTCCTTTCCTTTCCCTCACCTGGTGGTAGGGGAGGAGGGGAGGAGGGATGCTTACTTCCAGGGCTAGGTAAAGTCTGACAATGAGAGATAACTAAGAACCTGAAAGCTGTCACAAGATCCCAGGGCTGCTGGCCCCTCCCTGGACTCCACTTGGACCCTGGTGTGGAGCATTAAACAACAACAACAACAAAAACAACAACAACAAAAACTAAACCAAACCAAACCAAACTAGTTGCCATGAAGTTGATTCCAATTCATGGTGACCCTATGTGACAGAGAGTAGAACTGCTCCATACGTTTTTTAAGGCTGTGACCTTTAGGAAGATCACCAGGCCTGTCTTCTGAAGTCCTCTGGGTGGATTCAAACTCCCAACCTTTCAGCTGGTACTCCTGTACTTTTAACCCTTACCACCATCCAGGGACTCTGTGAGGGACTAGTTCTGGTTTTCAGGGAGGGAAAGAGACAGGCAGGGAGAGGGGAGATGGAGTATCAGGGTCTCTAGAAGTATGATGGGAACTTTTACAGATTAAAAAAACCATTCCTATAGATAGGCTTTGCTGTGTGTGGCTCTGTGGTGTAGTGAGTTGCATGGTATAGCTTTTTTTAGCCATAGTCATTGTAACTCCCACCAGACTACACATGACCATTGAAAATATGTGTCAACTTGGCTGGGCAGCTGGTAGTAGTTATTTCCTATAATGATACTGACAATTAACTCTGTGGTAGAATTTGCCTTGAGCAACTGAGTAGCTGCTTTTAAAATCTTGATTGTTAAAGTGATCCACCTGGGATATTTCTGTTGGAGCAGCATGAAGTAATCTTCTGGGAAAGTTTGCTTTCTCTCAGATGTGTAGAACTCTGATGTTGGGATTGGTTAATTTTGCCACTCTGCCAGGCTTAAAATGAGCCCTCCTAGAGGCAGAGAGGGAATCTCACTGCTGGCTGAGAGAAATACCTGCCTGAGGCATGAGACAGAGCAGCAGGCTTACCTGGTACACAGAGGCAGAGGCCAGGCTGAGAGGCCAAGGGCTGGAGAGGCATGTCTAAGGACATAGTAGAGGGGAGACTATCCTGATCGAAGAACTGTATCCTGAGTGTGTTCCTGAACTTGAATTGTAGCCTCTTACTTCCCTAATAAACCCCACAATCTATGAGTTCTGTGTGGCCACTGCAATGAATTATCAAACCCAGCAAAGGGTGGTGGGAGGGACAATTGGTGTCAAGGTTTGTCAGAGGGAGGGTGGCAGCATGTCTGGCCTCATAGGAACAGGTCTTGCCCTGCTGATGGTGATTCTATTTTCCTCTTGTGTCGTTAGAGGAGGTCAAAAGATGCCGTCTCCCTGCCCCTTTCACAGGCTCTGAGTGCAGAAAAGAGGAGACATTGGTAAGAAGGTGGGCATACAGACTGAGAACAAGCTTGGAACCCAAAGCTCTAAGCCTCCAACAATTGTAGGAAAGAGGCCTCTGGCACCCCTAGCTGGGCTGGCTCACCCGCCCTTGAAATGCATTCACACTAATTAAATACCAATATCAGAGAAGTTGAGCTGGTGGCACAGTGGTTAAAGCATTTGGCTGCTAACCAACAAGTCAGTGGTTTGAACCCACCAGCTGGGAGAAAGATGAGACCATATGCTTCTATAAAGATTTACAGCATTGGAAATCCTAGGGCAATTCACTGTGCTAGTTGTGTGTCAACTTGGCGGGGCCTGGTTTTGAGTGGCTGGGCAGCTAGATGCAGTTATTCTCCATGATGAGACTGTTAATCAATTCCAGCATGGAATCTACTGGAGCAGCTGAGAAGCTGCCTTAGGGATGTGGTCTGCTTCCACTATATAAAAAGACAGCTTTGAGAAAGGTCTCTGAGCTTTTTGGAACCCTTGGATCCTGCATGTAGCCAAGTCTTCATTCAGCAGCCTGCTATGTTTCTTGCCAACCTTGGGATTGTCTCTGGGCTTGAACTAGTGACCTGGCATGTTGTTTGTTGAGTCTACTTAGAAGTGCCTTGGAAGAAAGCCTGGCTAACTACTACCAGAAAGTTAGCCATTGAAAACCCTGTGGAGAGCAGTTCTGCTCTGACACACATAGGGTTGCAAAAAATTAGGGTCGACTCCATGACACCTTTTTCTTTTTTTTTTTGGGCAGGGGGGAATCTTTGGGAAAGTTGTGTAAACTGTCTGAGGCTTATCTCTCTCTCTCTCTTTTTTCATTGTGATTTGGGTGAAAGTTTACAGAGTAAATTCACTTTCCATACAGCAACTCACATACACTGTGTCTCATGACATTGATTGCAATTTCCCACAATGCAACAGCTCCCCTCCCACTTCCTCCCCATAGTTACCTTTTCCTTGTGTCCTTCCCTCCCATGCACTCCTGCCCCTCGATCTGTCTCCCTGTGCATACACAGTCCTTCTCTTCTCCCATGATTGATCTCTTCAAGGAGTGTATCTACCTAATGTAAATGTTCAGCTCATATGGTTGTCTTTTGTTTGCCTGGAAGCTACAGGAATGGGTTCAATTCCAGACCTGAAGGGCAGCTAAGGGCCATAGTCTCAGGGGTTCCATCAGATTCTATCAGACCAGCAAACCTGGTTCCCCCGCCCCTCCCCCCCCCTTTTTTTATTTTTAATGATTTTAAGTTTTGTTCCTCCTTGTTCTCCCACTCTATCCAGGATCTCCTCCATAGATCCCCCCCTGAGTGGTTGACAGTGGTAGCCGGGCACCAACTAGTTCTTCTGGTCTCATACTCATATAGGCTGAGGATCACATGGTGTCCAGTCTGTTGGACTAATTGTTGCCATGTATCTTTGGTTTTCTTCATTCTTCTTTGCTCTGGACAAGAAGAGACCCATTGTTGCATCTAGATGGCTGCCTGTAAGCTTTTAAGATCCCAGTTGCTACTCGTCAAAGTAGGAGGTGGAACAATTTTTTGTGTAGTATGTTATGCCAACTGAGCTTGATGTCCCCTGAGACTATGGTCCCAAGCCCACAGGTCCAACTACTCACTCCCTCTGGGTAGCTGGATGTGGCCAAGAAGTGACTACGAACTTGTCCCTTGTCAGGTCTACTATATACCTGGGAATTCTTATAGAACATACCTACACAGTTGTAGAAATATTGTGTCAACCTGGCTGGGCCTGGTTGAGTGGCTGAGCAGCTGGTGGTAGTTGTTCCCTATGATGAGACTGGCAATCAACTCCATAGCGGGAACCACCACAAACAGCTGAGTAGCTACCTTTGGGATGTGGTCTGCTTCCTGTATATAATGAGAAGCCTTGGGAATGGTCTCTAGCCTATGGCACGCTTGGACCCTGCATGTAGCCGTGTCATTGCTCAGCAGCCTGCTATGCTTTGCTGACCTTGGGACTTACAATGGACTTAAGTTAATGGCCTGCCATGTGGTTTGGTAACATCAGGACTGTACCTTTTGACTTTTCAAACTTGGGGCTTCTCAGCCTCAGCAGCCAGCAGCTGTCTGAGTGAAGAAATACCTCTAGCTTCAGTGGGCCGGAAGCAGGAGGCAGAGCTGGACCCTAAGGTTGAGGGGCTTTCACCCAGCCCCTAGAGCCTGACACTCTGAACTTGGACTTAAAGCCTCCAAATTGTAAGAATAAACTCCTGTTTGTTAAGGCCATCCCATTTGTGGTATATTCTTGTCAGAGCGGCACTAGGTAACCAGAACAGGTACACTCCCCACTGCATAGACATACCTAATAGTTCAGCCTGTCCACTCATCTATCCACCCATATATCCATGTTTGCCTTCACTGACAACACGGTACTGTATGTACAAAAGGGTTCATCTTTGTTGTCTGTACCTGCTATGCACTTCTCTATGTCTTCTTCTGAGGCTTATCTCTTAAAATGGGCATTGTCATACCAGTGATGTCATTAAGGAAGTGTGGGAGGTATGGACCACACAAGGTGACATTGTCAGAGGGAGTGACACTAAAATGACTGTCTATAAAATTTCCATACAGTGTTTCAGCAGAAATTTATGTTTTTTAATAAGAATACTCCTGTAGTATTTTTATTACTCCTGGAATCTACTGGAGCAGCTGAGAAGCTGCCTTAGGGAGACAAACCTGTCTGTCAGTTTGTCCTACCGTGGTGACGTGTTGATGTAAGTTTTGAGGCTGAGCCACTGGTGTTTCTAACCCAGTGGGATGCACATGGTGCACAGGTATCAGCCCAGCTTACAGGCTGAGACAGACTAGGAAGAAGGAGGAGGCCATCCACTTCTCAAATAATTGGCCAGGGAAAACCTTATGAATAGCAAAGAAACACTGTTTGATACATTATCGCGCAACTTTATGAATAGTCCGGTTAGGTTAGAAGGCTCTGAAAATACGACTGGGAAAGAGCTG
>NW_006921879.1:4352510-4362802 GCF_000298275.1 Orycteropus afer afer
AGGCTCTGTCTGAGCACACAGACTGTGATGGAGTTCCTGTGGGCCCAGAAGGTAGGTGGGAGTGGGGATGGCCACACCTCCATTCACCAAGCAGGTGTAGGGTGTAATAACAAGAAGAATGTTGTACCTTTTCAGTCTTGCAGGCCCCGAGTGTCCTTGGGGTTGCTGGAAAGCAGAATGTGTTCTTAAGCCTCCGAAATCTGCGAGAGCGCTGTCTCTTTAAATATCCAAAATAGTCAAACTGCTTTTTAAACCTTCAAAATGGCGGTGTCCTCCGGATTGGCAAAAGTCCACAGCTCAGCCCACCTTTCTCTTCACGTTCTCTGCTTGTTCCCCAGCCACCGTGCACAGTCCTCCCTGCAGTCTCTGGCTAGCAGGGTGATTTTTAGGTTAATTCTTAGGTCCTACCACCACTCGGGAATCTCTACGCTATCTGTCGCTGCCAGACCGCAGCTCCATATGTCTCCTTTTTTTGGTATTTTTACGCAAATTCTTCTGCTAGTCGGGGTTTAGTCCACTTTTGTATCTTTCCTTTCAAGGCTCAGGGGTCCAGCATTATCTTCTGTGTCTGTGTTAATTGGTTTCCCTTTTCTTTGTTGAAGATGGTCTGTGCAGTCCTTCTGCCTAGTCCACCATCTTGCCGGAACTCCCAAAAAATATTTTTCTTAAGCACAGCTTACATGTATCAATATATCTACAAGGTTAAAATTCTGTGCTAATTTACTTTTTGAACGTTCTAATGCACTCCATTCAGAGTTGTCATTATTACCCATTTATAATGATGCTTTGGATCACATAGTTTCTTCTGCTTGTACTAAAGCACACACTGCTGTTTTCACTGCTTCTAGAGTTTTTAGAGTCATTGATTTTGCCAAATTTTCTAGTGTTTTAGCTACAATATTGTGGTAATTAGGATTTGTGAACCTACATCAATAATTTTTTGGCAATAAATTAGTAATAAAGGAAAAGAGAAAAATAAGGTATGTTAGACTTGGTTCTCCAGAGAAACAAAACCAGTAAAGCTTATGTATATATAGAGAAAGAGAAATTAATCTTAGGAAAATGGCTCACACACTTATAGAAGCTGGCAAGTCCAAAGTTCTTGGATCAAATGTCAAGTTGGGGGCTTTCCCCAACTCACGCTGCTTTAGGCGCTGAGGAACTCAAGGTAGGCAGTCAGTGTACTGGCTGTTGACTCCAATGAATTATGAATCCAAGATCTCCAGGTCGAATGGTGGATTGTTTGCTCATGGACAGTTGTAGGCAGAATCCCCATCCACAGAAGAGTGTCTCTTTTCTCAGGATGTCCATAGACATACTGGGAGCAGGCTACACCCCTAGGGAAACTCCCTTTCAATGGATTGGCTGCTCAAAACATATTCATCTGATCCCATCATTGGAACAACCCACATCACACTTGCTTAAACCACACAGAATTGTGGTCCAGCCAAGTTGACACACAGGTCCAACTATCACATAAGGCTTATGCTCAGTTACTATTAATGTTGTAACTAATAATGTAATTCGATGTGGAAAGATTTTACAAAATAATTTTGTTGTTAGTATTCATGTCTAAGAAATATTACATTTAAGCAATTTACAAGTACATTTACTTGTAAATATTATTTTATGATTAAAATTGATAATAAACATTACTAAGTATTCTGTATGCTCTGGTATGGGGGGAAGTCCGTGGGGGGCATGACACCATGAGTTATCACACTGGGTGACACCAACTCTAGTGATGTCCCTGAGTTACATCTTGAAGGTTGTTAAGAGGATTAAATTGCAAAATATGAGAAAGTTCCTAGTGGAGGGTGTGCCACTGGTACTGTTCCAGTGGTTCTTGGAGTTGGGCTCCTCTCTCTCCTCCCCTTTCTCAGACTCCAGGTAGTTAGAGGTTGTAGAGCTACCACATGGCTTTCTGCCAAAGTTTCTGGGTCAGGAACCTCAATCGAGAGCCTCCATCCCCAGCCAATCACAGATTCTCAGAGTCTTTGGATGGTTTTGTCCAGTCTTCAAGGCTCTGCCTGAGGCTCTGGAGCAGGAGGCTGACAGAGTTGTAGACCCCTTGGGAATGCACGTGGGTAAGGATAAGGTGGAGGCTTTGTTTCAGGCCCCTCCAGGCTTGCTCTGATTCAGGTAGCTCCTGAGGTTACCAGGAAAAAAAAGGTCCTGCTTGGGAGAAAAATGCTTGGGGGTGAGAGTGGAAGGCTTGAAAAGGACACATCTACTCCCTGCACCATTTTGCCCAGCTCTAGCCCTGAGTGTCTTCATGTATGTGTACACCAAAGCTAGGCCATTTTTTTTTTTTTTTTTAAATTTCTATTGTACTTTGGGTACAAATTTACAGAGCAAAATTTGTTTTACATTCAACAGTTTGTATACATTTGATTTCACGTCCTGCAGTGAATTGCTTGATGTGGCCTTTCTAGCCATTGTCCTCCATTCTGTGATGTTTTGTAAATCCCATTATCCATGCCTGTTTGGGGTGGTGTGGTAGTTAAGGTCAGGTATCAATTTGGCTGGGCAGCTGGTAGTAGTCATTCCCAATAATGACTGGCAATCGACTCTGTGATGGGATTTAGGTTAATTCTGTTGGGGCAACACAGGTGGAATGTATCTTGAGTACTGCCTTGCTGGAGGGTATAATTCAAATCACCAGCTTTAGCTTCCCTGAGGGTATACCTATGAATCTCCTGGGAAGATTCGCTCTCCTCTTGCTCCGGCTTTGTGTCTTGGATCATCCTCATCTCACCCCTGGATTTGGGACAACAGCCATCATCTGATCTGCTGATCGAGGTTCATGAAACCCCGAGAGTTGGGAGGATCCACCAGACCTACTCATGGACCCGGGACTCGCCAGCCTGCCATCCTCCACCACTACTACGTGAGATGAACCCTTGGGTGTCTGTGAGTTCTGTGAGGCATTACAGTGAAATACAGAACCCTAAGACTGGGGAAGGAGCTCTGGTAGCATAGTGGCTAAAGCACTTGACTGCTAACCAGAAGGCTGGCGGTTCAAACCCACCAGCCACTCCTCGGAAGGAAGGTTGGGCAATCCTACTTCCGTAGTAACACTGCCTCGGAAACCCAAGGAGGGGTCGCTATGGGTCTGGGCTGACTCGAGGGCACATAACAACAACAACAACAAGACTGGGGAAGTTACTGGGAGGAGGAGGAGGAGGAGTTAATGTCTGAAATGATGGAGTGGCATGGTAGTTTGGACACTTGGGACATCTTTGACCTCCGCCTCATGGGGACCGGCCTCGTGCTGATCTTCCTAAGAGAAATTGTTCAAGCACGCCCCTATTACCATCTCTGACCATAACAACTCTCCTCCCTTCCCATCCCTGTGACTGCCACCTACCTTCCTGTGCCCTTCTTAACTTGGCACTCCTGTCTGTCCAGCTGTCCCTCTATGAATGCTGTCCCTTTGGTGCTCTATGGCCGATTGCTCTAAGAGGTGAATCTCCCTAGAGTAGGTGGGTGCATTGCCCTGTGGTAGGTGTTCTGCATGTAGGTATTTCTATTATTGGGCTGCAAGCCAATCCATGGGAGTGAGTCCAATTCTAGGCCCAAAGGGTAACCTGGGTCCATAGTCTTGGGGGTTCCATCAGACTCTGTCCAACCAGTAATTCTGGTCATTTTTGTGCTTTTGGATTTTGTTCCACATTTTTCTTCCCACTCTATCCAGAATTCCAGGTTTGATTCCTTTCCGAGCAGTTGGCATTGGTAGCCAGGCACCATCTAGTTTTTCAGGTCTTGGGGTCCGTCATATCCTTGGACTAATTGTTTCCAGATGCCTTTGATTTTCTTCACTCTTCTTTGCTCCAGATGAGAGGAGACCAATAGTTGCATCTCAGATGGCTTCTCAAAAGCTTTTAAGACCCCTGTTGCTACTCACCAAAGTAGGTTGTGGAACAAGATTTTTATGTACTATGTTGTGCCAATTGAGTTTGGGGTCCCCCCGAGACTATAGTCCTGAGTTAGCAGGCCTGGTGATTCTCTCTCTCTTTCAAGGTGTACGGTTGTCTCTGAGAAGTTACTCCAACTCTATCTTCTGTTGCTTCTGTAATATGTGTGGCTAGTTTTGTAGCACAAACGCATATGTAACATTATCTTCTGCTAAATCTATCCTTGGTCTGGGGTATATTTCTATTTGCTGACCCCCACCTGCTTCTCACTTGTCTATGGATTTATCTGTAGCATGGTGTTTGTTGTTAGTGGTAATGCAGTATTGTGCATATACTATTATTTGCCTCTGTTGCCTATATCTTATGTTAGGTTTAAACTGCATATGGACACTTTTACAGCACATACAGATACATATATGAGGATGACTTAAGGCACCTACTGATGAAGGTTGAAGAATACAGTCTGCAGTATGGATTACGTCTCAATATAAAGAAAACAAAAATCCTTACAACTGGACCAATGAGCAGCATCACAATAAATGGAGAGAAGATTGAGGTTGTCAAAGAATTCACATTGCTTGATTCTACAATCGATGCCAACGGAAGCAGCAGCCAGGACATTAGACGACGTGTAGCATTGGGAAAGTCAACTGCAAAGGAACTGTTTCAAGTGCTGAGGAGCAAGGATATCTCCTTGAGGACTAAGGTGCGCCTGACACAAGCCATGATATTTCCAATCGCCTTGTATGCATGTGACAGCTGGACAATGAATAAGGAAGACCGAAGAAGAGTTGATGCTTTTGAGTTGTGGTGCTGGCGGAGAAGCTGAAAGTACCATGGACTGCTAAAAGAACTAACAGATCTGTCCTGGAGGAAGTGCAGCCAGAATGCTCCTTGGAAGCAAGAATGGCTAGACTTTGTCTCACCTATTTTGGTCATGTTGTAAGAAGAGAGGCATTCCCTGGAGAAGGAGTCATGCTTGGTAGGGTGGAGGGTCGATGAAAGAGGGGGAGGCCTTCAACGAAATGGATTGACACAGTGGCTGCGATGATGGGCTCAAGTATAGCAGGGATTGTGGGGCTGGCGCCGGATTGGGCAGTGTTTCGTTCTGTTGTGCATGGGGTCACTATGAGTCAGAAACAACTCAACGGCACTTAACAACAACAACAGGTACATATATAGGAATATCACCTGCCTAACATATGTATTTGTATGTGTTGTAAAAATGTCCATATGCAGTTTAAACCTAACAGGAGGCAAAGTCATGATAACTTCTTTGCCACAACTAAGCACCTTGAGGGAGTGAGTCACTGGGCCTGTGGGCTGGGGACCATGTTCATAGGGGACATCAAGCTCAATTGGCACAACATGATATACAAAAATATTGTTCTACATCTTACTTTGGTGAATGGCCACTGGGGTCTTAAAAGCTTGAGAACAGCTATCTGAATGCAACTATTGGTCTCTCCTTGCCCAGATTAAAGAAGAGTGAAGAAAATCAGAGATACTTGGAAACGGTCAAAAGGACTAATGGACCATGAGAACCTCAGCCTATATGGCCTTGAGACCAGAAGAACTAGATGGTGCCTAGCTACGAATGCCAATCACTTAGAAAGGGATCAAAATTGAAGATCCTATATAGAGTGGGAGAAAAATGTGGAAAAAACCTCAATATCATAAAAAAAGGATGAGGCTGATAGAGACTGGTGAAACCCCTGAGACTATACCCCCAAGTCACCCTTTGGGCCGAGAATTGAACTTTCTCCTGTGGCTTAACTCTCAGCCAAACAATAGACAGGCCTATGAACTGAACACCTTCATTAGGGAGATGCACTCCTTAGAGCAATTAACTATGGGAGATCAGGAGGGTAGCATTTGCTCAGGGAGAAAGATAGGGAGGCAGGAATGCATAGGCAATAAGGACACAGGGAAAAGGTAACCACAGGGAAGAAGTGGTTACACTACAGGGAGTATAACCAGTGTCACAGAACAAAATGTGTATGAACTGTTCAATGTAAAACAGATCTACTTTGTAAAATTTCACCCAAATCACAATAATAAGTTTAAAAACAAACAAACAAACAGACTATGGCCCATACAGGTAAAATTCAGCTTGCCACCTGTTTCTGTATGGGCCATGAGCTAAGAATCTTTTTTTCCATTTTAAATGAGAAAAGAAAAAAAAGAGAAGAAATATCATGTGACACATGAAAATGACATAAAATTCAAACTTTAGTGTCCATAAATAAAGTTTTATTGTAACTCAGTCATGCTTACAACATTTATATATTGTCTATGGCTGCTTTTGTGTGGCAAGTTGAGTAGCTGTAACAGAGACCATCTGGCCTACAAAGCCTAAAATATTTAATATCCATCCCTTTAGAGAAAAAATTTGCCAAACCATGGACTGGAGGGATATTGACAGGATCTGGAAACAAGAAGAAAGTCCCTTCTTCCACCCTACTTCCTTCCAATCTCATTCCAGTGCTTCTCATTAGCAGAATATGATAAGAAGCCTGCTGGCTTGGGAGTCTGGGAGGTTATATCCAGACTTCAACCCCAGAACACAGAGTGGGGGTGATAAGAGACAACAGGTAAATAACAATTTTCAGGCATATTACCTTGGCCTTTTTTCTTTCTTTCATCTGTGCACTGTCTTCTTTAACTATCCTATCCACATCTATGGCTTCAACAGTTACATTTCTGTAGATAATGCCCAAATCCATAGCTCCATGCCTGACTTATTTCCAGTCTTGCATTTCTAATGGTAGTTGCCAGATTAATCTTCTTAACCATTGTTAAAAAAATCCTCATGACTTTCCTCTGTCTATGGATTAGCCAGGCATTCTGAGTGACTAACTGTAGTTTGATTTCCAACTTTATTTCCTGTGTCTGTGGATTGGAAGACCTAACATTGTTAAGATGTCAATTCTACCCAAGCGAAATACAGATGCAATGAAAATTCCTATTAAAATGTCAACATGTGTTTTTTTCAGAAAAGGAAAAGCTAATTCTCAAATTCATATGGAATTGCAAGGTGCCTGAGTAGTCAAAACAATTTTGGAAAACAAAAAACAAAGTAGGTGAACACACACTTCCTGATTTCAAAATGTATTATAAAGCTATAGTAATCAGAACAGTGTGGTACTGGTATAAAGATGGACATACAGAACAATGGCATACAATTGAGAATCCAGAAATAAACCCATATACGTATGGCCAATAGATTTTAAACAAGAGTGTCAAGTTCATTTAATGGGAAACAAATGGTGCTGGACAACTGGATATCCACATGTAAAAGATTGAAGTTGGACCCATTCCTCACACCATATGCAGAAAATATATAAGAACCAAAGCAATAAAACTCTCATAAGAAAACATTGTTGTTATGTGCTATCAAGTAGGATCCGACTCATTGCGACCCCTCCTTGGATTTCTGAGGCAGTATCACTACAAAAGTAGATTGCCCAATCTTCCTTCTAAGGAGTGGCTGGTGGATTTGAACCACCAGCCTTCTGGTTAGCAATCAAGTGCCTTAGGCACTAAGCTACCAGAGCTCCTATAAGAAAACATAGGACCTTGTTTTTCAAGGGGCAAAGTCATAATAACTTCTTGGTCACAGCCAACCACCCTGAGGGAGCAAGTAGTTGGACCTGTGGGCTGGGGACCATGGTTGCAGGGGACATCCAGCTCAACTGGCATAACATACTACACACATTGTTCTACATCCTACTTTGGTGAGTAGCAACTGGGGTCTTAAAAGCTTGCAAGCAGCCATCTAGATGCAATAATGGGTCTCTCTTCATCCAGAGCAAAGAAGAATGAAGAAAACCAAAGATGCATGGAGACAATTAGTCCAAGGAACTAGTAGAGGATATGATCCTCATCTTGTATGACCATGAGACTAGAAGAACTAAAGGGTGCCTAGCTACCACTGTCAACCACTTGGAGGGGGATCAGTGCAGGAAATCCTGGCTAGAGTAGGAGAACAATGTGAAACAAAACTCAAAATCACAAAAAAGAAGGAAAAAAAAAAAAAAAGACCAGGTTTACTGGTCTGATAGTGTTAGAGGCTGGTGAGGTCCCCAAGACTATGGCCTCTAGTTACCCTTCAGGTCTGAAATTGAATTCACTCCTGTGGCTTTGGCCAAACAATAGCCAGGCATATAGGGTGAACATTTACATCAGGTTGATACATTCCTTAGAGCAATCAGCTGGGGGAAAACAAAAGGGCAGTGTTTGTACAGGGAAATAGCTGGGGTGGGGGGTAGGTAGCAGGAATTCATAGGAGAAGACACAGGGAAGAGGTAACTACAGAGATGGAGTGGGAAGAGAGCCGTTACATTGTGGGGAATTTCAGTCAATGTCATGAAACAAAACATGTATGAATTGCTGTATGGAAAAAGAATTCGTTCTGTAAACTTTCATCCAAATCACAATTAAAACAACAACAACAACAACAAAAACCATAGGACCTTATTTTTGGCAATGGATTCTTGGATATGACACCAAAAGCACGAGCAACAAAAGAAAAAATAGATAAACTGAACTTCACCAAAATTAAAATTGTTGTGCAACAAAGGACTTTATCATGAAAGAGAAGAGACAATCTACAGAAGGGGAGAAAATATTTGGAAACCATATATTAGATAAGGGTTTAACAATCAGAATATGTAAAGAACTCCTATTGGAACTCTCATACACTACTGGTGGGAATATAAAATAGTACAACCACTATGGAAAATGATATAGTGCTTCCTTAGAAAGCTAGAAGTAGAAATGCCCTATGACTTCACAATCCCACTCCTTAGGTGTATATCCTAAAGAAACGAGCACCATCACTCAAATAGACATATGCACACCCATGTTCATTGCAGCATTATTCACAATAACAAAAAGATGGAAACAAACTAAGTGTCCATCAGTGGATGAATGGTTATATAATTAGTGGGACACATATGTCCTGAGAGATCTCTGGTCCTGGGGTTGATGGGATGAGGCCAGTTTCTTCAGACTCACGCAGTTATACTGACCCTCACCAGATAGCAGCATGCACTAAAAGCAGGATAGCAGCTTCCCACTAAACCCCAGAGAATGCTGAATGAAATAAGCCAATCAAAAAAGGACAAATATTGCATGAGACCACTATCATAAGAAGTCAAGAAAAGGTTTGCACACAGAAAGGAACATCTTTGTTGGTTACCAGGGAGGGGATAAGTGGTGGGAAAATCACAAATTAGATTGTGCTAATTTTGGTGAAGGGAAAGGCAATACACAATATAGTGGAAGTCAGCACACCTTGACCAAAGCAAAGGAAGACACTGAGAGGAATGTAAAAAAAAAAAAAAAAAAAAAAATCAACCACAGTATATACTAGAACATATACAACTCTACAACAAGAGGAAAAACAAACAATAATTTACAAGTACGTGTACAGGTAGATATAGAGGTGTACTGAATAGGGATAGGAAGGAGTATAGAAGTACACCCAAGTACTTACATAGGTTTGGCTGTGGATATTTTTAGATATGTATTTGTATGTAAAACATGTATATTCATATATATAATACAGCACATAGGGGGCATAGTCATATAAGCTTCCTGAACACAATCAAACACCCCATGGGACCAAGATGCTGGGGCTGAAGGCTGGCAACCATGTCTCGGGGGACATCTAGGTAAGTGGCATAACACAGTTTATAAAGAAAATATTCTACATCCTACTTTCATGAAAAGCATCTGGGGTATTAAAAGGTTGTGAGCCGCCACCTAAGATAAAACTATTGGTATCATACAGTCTGGAACAAAGGAGAATGAAGACAAAGATACAAGGAAAAAATTAGTCAAGAGAACTAATGGACCACATGAACCACAGCGTCCACTAGCTTGAGCCCAGAAGAATTAGATGGTGCCTGGCTACTACCACTGACCACTCTGACTACAATCACCATAGAGGGTCCTGGACAGAGCAGGAGAAAAATGTAGAGCAAAATTCAAATTCACAGATAAAACCAGATTTACTGGTCTCACAGGAACTGGAGGAACCCCTGAGACTATGGTCCCTAGGTATCGTCTAACTCAGAACTGAAGCCACTCCTAAAGTTCACCTTTCAGCCAAATTTAGACAGGTGTGTGTATATAAATATATATATATATATATATACACCTGTCTAAATTATATATATATATATATATGTGTGTGTGTGTGTGTGTGTGTGTATGTATATGTATATGTATATATGTTGTTGTTGTTGTTATGTGCCGTTGAGTCAAACCCGACTCATAGCGACCCCTGCTTGGGTTTCCGAGTCAGTATCACTACGGAAGTAGGATTGCCCAACCTTCCTTCCGAGGAGTGGCTGGTGGGTTTGAACC
>NW_006921879.1:4362902-4391003 GCF_000298275.1 Orycteropus afer afer
GTATATATATGTTGTTTTTATGTGCTGTCGAGTCGGACCCGACTTATAGCGACCCCTCCTTGGGTTTCCGAGGCAGTATCACTATGGAAGTAGATTGTCCCATCTTCCTTCTGAGGAGTGGCTGGTGGGTTTGAACCATCAGCCTTCTGGTTAGCAGTCAAGTGCCTTAGGCACTATGCTACCAGAGCTTCCACATTTCTCACAGGCAGTTTCATATATATATGGAGCTTGGGTAGCTCTGGTAGCTCTGGCAGTGAGTTGGTTGGTTTTTTGGTGAGAAATGTGTTCCTTAGAAAAACATGTATATGAGACCAAATGAGCAACTCTGCCCAAAAGCAAAGATGGAAAGGCAGGAAAATCACATGAATGGAAACAGGGAACCTGGGGTGGAAAGGGGGAGAGTGTTGACACTGCGGGATTGCAGTCAATGTCATAAAAAATTTGTGTATAAATTATTGAATAGGAAACTATTTGCTCTGTAAACTTTCACCTAAAACATAAAAAAAAAAAAAAAATGTCTACAACTCAACAGTAAAAAGACAAACAACCCAATTGAAAAATGAGCAAAGGACTTGAAAATACGTTTCTCCAAAGATAATACATAAATAACCAATAAACACATGAAATAATGTTCAAAAGTCATTAGTCAAAACCAAAACCATTGCCATGGAGTTAATTCTGACTTGTAGTGACCCTATACTTCAGAGTAGAACTGCCCCACAGAGTTTAAATCTTCATGGAAACAGATTGTCACATCCTTCTCTCATGGTGGCTGGTGTGTTCGAATTCTCCACCTTTTGGTTGGCAGTGAAGTGCTTTAACCAATGCACCGTCAGTGTTCCTTTACTAGTCATTAAGAACATGCAAATAAAAACCACAGTGAAATACCACTGCACATCCATTAGGATGGCTATTATCAGAAAAACTGAAAACAAGCATTGGTGAGGACATGAAGAATTGGAATCCTCACTCACTCATGGTGGGAATGTAAAATGATGCAGACACTGTGGAGAAGAGGTTGATGGATTCTCAAAAAGTTAACCCTTTCATGACCCATGGGACATGTTCTGGTTACCTAGTACCACTCTGACAGGACTATACCACAAATGGGATGGCTTGAACAAACAGGAGTTTATTCTCTTACAGTTCAGGAGGCTAGAAGTCCGAGTTTCAAGTGCCAGGCTCTAGGGGCTGTGTGAAGCCCCTCGACCTTGGCTTTCTGCTCTGCCTCTTATTCCCAGCCCACTGAAGCTAGAGGCATCTCTTTACTCAGGCAGCTACTGGCTGTTAAGGCTAACAAGTCCAAGGTTGACAAATAAAATGGCACAGTCTCAATGTTACCAAACCCATGGGAGGCCATTAATTCCTTGAAGTTCCCAAGGTCAGCAGAGCATGGCAGGCCACTGAACAATGACACAGCTGCATGCAGGGTTCAAGCCTGCCAGCAGCTAGAGACCATTCCCCAAGGGTTCTCCTTATATATAGGAAGCAGACCACAGCCCTAAGGCAGCTACTCAGCTGCTAACAGTAGATTCCACCATGGAGTTGATTACCAGTCTCCTCATGGGGAATACTACCTCCAGCTGCCCAGACACTAAACCAGGCCCAGCCAAGTTGATACACAAACTTAACAGCAGAGGACATATAGTGCCCATCTACATTTTCTATCTTTGGGGTTTAGTGGGAAGCTAATATCCCACTTTTAGTGACTGCTGCCATCCGTTGGGGTCCTGTCTAGCTGTGTGAATCTGAAGAAACTGGCGTCATCCCATCAACCCCTTCACCAGAGACCCCTAAGGACATATGTACCCCACTAATTATATAAAATCCACATGACCTCAAAAAACTTTTTAAATTTCATTCAAAATGCTTTCCATTACTGAAAACACATAGATTCAACAAAAAATGTAAATCAGAAAATAATCTGTCTTGGAAGGGTTAAACATAGATTACCATATGATCTAGTAATTCCACTCCTAGGTATATACCCAAAAGAATTGAAAGCAGGAACTCAAAGAAATACTTATACATCAATGTTCATTGCAACATTATTCACAATGGTCAAAAGGTAGAAAGGACACAAATGTTCACCAATAGATGAATGGATAAACAAAATGTGACACATACATACAATGAATATTAGTCAGTCATAAAGAGAAATGGTATTCTGAATTGAGAACCCAGAAATAGATCCATCCACCTATGGTCAGCTGATCTTTGACAAAGGGCCAAAATCCATTAAATGCGGAAGAGATAGTCTCTTTCACAGATGGTGCTGGCAAAACTGGATATCCATTTGCAGGAAAATGAAACAAGATCCATATCTCACACCATATACAAAAACTAACTCCAGGTGGATCAAAGACTTAAATGTGAAACCTAAAAATATAAAGTTCATCTAAGAAAAAGTAGGGGCAAACTTCCAAAAACCAAACTAAACTCATTGCCGTCGAGTCAGTCTCGACTCATAGTGACCCCTCATTGGGCTTCTGAGAAGTAGAAGTAGATTGCCCAATCTTCCTTCTGAGGAGTGGCTGGTGGGTTTGAATCTCCAGCCTTCTGGTTAGCAGTCAAATGCCTTAGGTACATGCCACCGAAGCTCCTAGGGGCAAACTTAGGGGCCCTAATTTATGGCATAAGTAGACTATCAAGCATTACTCAAAATGCACAAACAGCAGAAGATAAACTAGATGTTTGGGACCTTCTAAAACTTAAATTCTTATGTGCATCAAAAGGCTTCTCCAAAAGAGTAAAAAGAGAACCTATAGATTGGGAAAAGATATTTGGTAATGACATATTGGAAAGGAACTTATCTTTACAATTTATAGAAAGTTCCAACACCTCAACATCAAAAACCCAAACAATCCAATTAAAAAATGGGCAGAGGACATGAACCGACAATTCTCCAAAGAAGTTATTCAGGCAGCCAACAAACACTTGAAGAAATGTTTACGATCATCAGTCATTAGAGAGATGCAAATCAAAACAACTGAGATACCATCTCACCCCAGCATTAATAGCAGAGTTCAACAAGACAGAAAATAATAAATGCTGGGGAGGATGTGGAGATTGGGACTCTCATACACTGCTGGTGGGACTGTAAAATGATACAATCACTGTGGAAATCGGAATGGCAATTCCTTAAAAATTTAGAAATAAAAATACTTTTTGACCCAGCAATTCCATTACTAGGTACATATCCTAAAGAAGTGAGAGGCAGAACACAAATATATATATATATATATATGACACCTATGTGCAGCACTATTCACAACAGCAAAGTGCCCATCAACCGAGGAATGGATAAACAAATGGTGGTACATACACCCAATGGAATACAATGCAACCCTAAAGAATAACGCAGAATCCGCAAAACACGCATAATGTGAATGAACTCAGAGGACATTATGCTGAGTGAAAGAAGTCAATCACAGAGGACAAATACGGTATTAGTCTGCTATTGTAAAAAGTCAAGGAAAGGTTTATATGTAGAAGGAAACTTTCTTTGTTGGTTACCAGGGAGGGGAGAAAAGGGAGGGGAGGGAAAATTTCCAGATAGGTTGTGAAGAAAAGATATATATATATATATAGATAGATAGATATAAACCAAAGATTATTAGTAGTTACCAGGGGAAGGAGGGAGGGGGAAGGGGAAGCTTTTGTTTGGGGGACATTGAGTTTATGTTAACAGGTGGTGGAATATTTTGGAAAAGGATAGCAATAATGGAGGCAAAACAAGAAAAATGTAATCACTGTCCCTGAGCTGTGAATGTGGAAGTGTTATGCTGGTGAATGTCTTCTTGTGTATGTGTTCATTACAATAAAAGTAAAAAAAAAAAAAAAAAAAAAATTGAGTGAAATAAACCAGACATGACAGGATCAATATTGTATGATCCCACTTATATGATATATCTAGAATAGGGAACTGTATAGGGAGCTCTGGTAGCACAGTGACTAAGGCACTTGACTGCTAACCAGAAGGCTGGCGGTTCAAATCCACCAGCCACTCCTCGGAAGGAAGATGGGGCAATCTACTTCCGTAGTGATACCGCCTCGAAAACCCAAGGAGGGGTCGCTATGAGTCAGGGTCCAACTCGACGGCACACAACAACAACAACATAGAGACCAAAGGTTATTAGTGGTTTCCAAAGGCTGGGGGGAGGAGGAAATGAGGACTTATTGCTTAAGTTCTGAGTTTCTGTTTGGGGTGATGACAAACTTTTGGAGATAGATAATGGCGATGATTGTACAACCTGATGAATAAATTAAGGTCTCTGAATTACATACTTGAAAATAGTTAAAATGGAAAAATTTTTATTATATATATTTTATCTGAAAACTTTGTCTTTAAACCAGTTATGTGACATTTATTTTATTCTACAGATATTCCTTGGTGCTTCTTCTTTGCTAGGCATTGTTACAGTTGCTGGAGACATGGGAGAGAACAATATAAATAAAGGCCCTACCCTTGATAAGGCCATGAATCACATACTTAATCAACATACCCGGATCTGGGAGTCTTGGAAGGAACAGCAGGAAGTCTGAGGGTAGGAGGGAGCAGAGAGGATGGGACAGAGTCCTGGGAATACTCTGTACATGATTTGTGTAAAGAACCTTGTGGTGGTTATGTTTGTGTGTCAACTTGGCTGGGCCTGCTTGAGTGGCTGGGCGGCTTTTGGTAGTTATTCCCCATGATGAGACTGGCAGTCAACTGCATGGTAGGATCTACCACAAGCAGCTGAGTAGCTGCCTTTGGGATGTGGTCTGCTTCCTGTATATAAGGAGAAGTCTTGGGAATGGTTTCTAGCCTATGGCACACTTGGACTCTGCATGTAGCCGTGTCATTGCTCAGCAGCCTGCTATGCTCTGCTGACCTTGGGACTTAAAATGGACTTAAGTTAATGGCCTGCCGTATGGTTTGGTAACATTGGGACTGTGCCCTTTTTACTTGTCAACCTTGGGGCTTCTCAGCCTCAGCAGCCAGCAGCTGTCTGAGTGAAGAAACACCTCTAGCTCCAGTGGGCCGGGAGCAGGAGGTAGAGCTGGACCGCGAGGTTGAGGGGCTTTCACCCAGTCCCTAGAGCCTGACACTTTGAACTTGGACTTAAAGCCTCCAAATTGTAAGAATAAACTCCTGTTTGTTAAGGCTATCCCATTTGTGGTATATTCCTGTCAGAGTGACACTAGGTAACCAGAACAAACCCCGTAACTGATTCTTTTTTTTTTTAAATGCATTTTATTGAAATATAATTTATGTACAGTGAAATAAATACCCAAAACCAAAGTGATGTGGGTCAATACATTTTTTTCCCCAGTGTTCCCTCCTCTCCCACCCCTGGCAACTGATACAGTTTCCCTCCATATATAAACCTTCCTTTGACCCTCCACAACAAAAGACTAATTTGTCCTTTTGTGATTGACTTATGTCACTCAGCATAATGTCCTCCAAGTTCATCCATATTATGTGGTGTTTTGTGGACTCTACATTATTCTTTAGTGCTGCATATCATTCCAGTATGTGTATGTACCATAGTTTGGTCATCCACTCTTCTGCTCTAAATCTTAGAGATAAGTCCCTTGCTCGATATGTAATTATCTGCAAATATGAATTTGTTGCTGTCATTTTTGTTATGTGCTTTTTCATGGTGTCAATTTCTTTGTTCCATGTAATTTCTATGCTGAGCTCATTTTGTTTATGAATCACACACTTAATCAACATACCCGGATCTGGGAGTCTTGGAAGGAACAGCAGTAAGTGTAAGGGTAGGAGGGAGCAGAGAGGATGGGACAGAGTCCTGGGAATGTTTTGTACATGATTTGTGTAAAGAACCCTGTGGTGGTTATGTTTGTGTGTCAACTTGGCTGGGCCTGCTTCATTCATTCATTACTTCCTTCATTGCTATTGTTTTAGTATTTGCTGAATATTTATGCTGGTCTTCATTTTTGATGTGAAGGTTTGTAATTTTTCTTTGAGGTTACCCTGTGATTTGTAGTTTTCTTCAGTTTAGAACAGTCTGTTCTATCTCGTAGTTGTCTTGACTTCCCTACCATCTAGAAGTTCTCTAACGACAGTATTTTTTCCCCCCCTTTTTGGTTTGTAGTTGTCCTCATTTGTCAGTTGATGTTTCTGGTTCTCTGTGTACAATCTTGTAAGCTTATATTTTGGATGCTTCTATAGCTGGGTTGGTTTCTGGGCTATCATCATGTGAGTTAATGGTCAGTTGTTGTTGGCTGTTGTTTCTCTGTTCAAAGGGCTCCCTTTAACATCTCTTGTAAGGTTGGTCTGGTTTTAACAAATTCCTTTAATTTCTGCTTATATGGAAATGTCCTAATTTCACCATCATATTTGAAGGACAGTTTTGCTGGGTACATAATTCTTGGTTGGAAATTTTTCTCTTTCAGGGTTTTCTATATACCATCTCCTTGTCTTCTTGCCTGCATCATTTCTGTTGAGAAATCTGAGCTTAGTCTTATTGGTTGCCCCTTGTAGGTAACTTTTCGTTTTTCCCATGCTGCTTTCATGATTCTTTCTTTGTCTTTGGTTTTGGTGAGTTTGATGATGATATGTCTTGGTGATTTTCTTTTGGGGTCTATCCTGTTTGAGGTTCATTGGGCTTCCTGAATGGATATATTTTCATCTTTCATCACCAGGAAAATTCTCTTCCAACAAATCTTCGACAATTTTTTCTGTGGTTTTATTTGTCTTTTCCTGTTTTGGAATTCTGATGACATGTAGGTTATTCCTCTTGATGGTATCCCACATGAACCTTAGGCTTTCTTCATTTTGCTTTGATTTTATTTCTGATTTATCCCTTTCCAAAAGTGTTCAGGTATTTGCCTTCAATCTCCCTAGTTCTGACTTCCATTGATTCAATTCTGCTCCTTTGGCCATTCAATGTCTTAGCTATTTCTGAAAATTTAGTATTAATCTTCTGCATTTTGGTGTGTAGATTTTGTATCTTTTCTAATTTTTCATTTATTTTGTCATTTTGTTCTTGTATTGTTTTTTGAAATTGTTCTAGGGTTTTCTCTGTGTTTTCCTTGATCTGTGTCTTAATTCGTTGAAGATACCTAAATATAATTCTTCTGAATTCCTTATCAGGGAGTTCCAGTGCCACATCTTTCTCAGGGTTGTGTTCTGTATCTGTATCTTGGTCCCTTGTTTCTCCTGCTGTATCTTGCTTCTTTGTGTGGACTGTGATGCTCTGTTGTCTCTGAGGCATTGTGATGTTTTTGTGTTTATATGTAATTGGTGATTTTATGTTGGAGTGACTTACCCATGATTTTTGTTTTCTTTGTATGTTATCTATGCAAGCAGGGTACTGTGCTCCTCCATTTGCTAGTTGACAGCACTTGTACACTCACCACCTGTCTCCTTTCCTGTTGTCAGCCTCTCATATGTCCCTGCCGAGCTTGGCAAACAGAGCCTATTCTTAGGTCCCTGGAATCTGAATGAGAATGCTATCACTTTAAGTATCCAAAATGACCACCGCTTTTAAACATTCAAAATGGCTGTGCCCTCGGTCACTTTAAATATCCAAAATGTATGCTGTGTGTAAACATTCCAAATGGCTGCGCCATCCAGACAGTGGAAAGTCAACATCTCAGGTTGTCTCCCTCCTTGCTGTTTCCCTTCCTAGTCATAGGCCACCAACGCAGTTGTCCCTGCAGCCCTTGGTGACCAGGGTTGATCTTTAGGTCAGTTCTCAGGTCCCAACACCACTTGGAAATATTCAGGCTGTTGGTCCCATCAGAGTAGCTGACAATCCACAGCTCCAACTGTTTCTGTACTCACTGTTTTTGTTCAGGTTTTTCCCATAGTTGGTGCCTAATCCCCTTCTGCATAGTTCCTTTCAAAGTTCAGGGCTCCAGGATTAGCTTCTGTTATCTCTGCCAATTGATTTTTCTTTTCTTTGTTGAAGAGTTGCTTGTCTGCCTATCCCTCCACCTTACTGGAAGTCCCCCCTGTAACTGATTCTTAGCAAAATGATTTATGACTTGGCAACAATTTGCTGAGTCAATACCTAGGATTGGCAGGGAGATTGTATCAGCGGAAAAAAAGGAGACAGGTTTAAAGTACTTGTTAGGCAACCTTGGGTGCAGGCCATCCATATTTCCATTAACTGCCATATTACTTCAGGAACTTGACCTGTACCCACTTGGTGAAGCCGTGGGGGTAGACAGGAATGGACAGGTTCTCCATAGCAGGGGTGGGGTGGGGTGGGGTGTCTCCTGTCTGGGAAGGTTGAAGTTTTTGTCATTGGAAGGATGGCAGAGACATTGGTGGCTGTGTGGGGAGGCTTTTTTCTGTAATTTTCTTTGGGTCAGGAGCTGGGTGACAGGAATCTGAAGAAACTCTGCCAAGAGGCCTGCTCTTTGTGGTGGGCCTACTACTTTGCCCTCATGTGGCAGAATGGTTTCCTCAGACCTGGAAGGCTGGAAGCAGGAGGCTGGTGGGAGTGGGTCTAAGTTTCAGCAGGTACTGGCTGGGAAACAGATTAAAACTTTAGTGAAAATGGAAGCCCCCAAAATGGGTTCCAGGAAGCTAGGGTGGTGTGATGGCACCAGATTCTCTTTTCTTGTCTCTTGTGGGGCTGAAAGACTGCAAAATTCCATAATTTCCTGCAGTCTAGGTACTGTGAGGGCCAGAGTAGGGCATGCAAGTGAATCTGGAACTGGATTTTCTCCTAACTCTGACATGAGGTGGCTTCAGAAATATCAGGGTCAGCCAGGTAATATAGGGTTAGAAAGAGGGAAAAAGGAATTATCATCTGATGAAAGCCTGGTATGTTCTAGGCATGCTGCCAGTACTCCACAGACATTGCCTGGCTAACCATTGCAATAATCCTGGGTGGTGTCATCACCTTCATTTTACAGATGAGAAGACCGAGTTCCTGTGTTTAATGTTCTCATTTTGTCAACTGTGTTCTGTTGTCCTGTGTCAACAGTATTGAATTTGATTCTGCAGGCCTTGTCAGAGTGAATCGCTCATAGCATGGCCTGTCATGACACACTCAGGTTCTTTCTGACTTATCTGCATCCAGTGCCAGGCACCGTTACCCAGCATTTCCCCTCATCTATCAATCAGAGCCCCTCGATGATAACTAAATTACCCTTGATTTAGAATGCTTTTTCTAAATTAAAAAGCTGCTCTTATATTTCTTATGCCTAATCTTGCAAAAGGAGCTCTGGTGGCATAGTGCCTAAAGCATTTGACTGCTAACCAGAAGGCTGGTGGTTCAAACCCACCAGCTCCTCCTAGAAAGGAAGATTGGGCAATCTACTTCTGTAGTGATTCGCCTCAGAAAGTCAGAGAGGGGTTGCTATGAGTTGGATCAGACTCCACGGCCGTGAGTTTGTTTTTTTTGGTTTAATCTTGAAAAGTGCTTGCATGTGTGCACAAAGATGTGTACAAAGATGCTTACTACCATTTTGACTTAACTTACCATATCTAAGTTAAAAATACTCAATTCCTTTTTCTTAAAAGTCTGAAAGATTAGTTTCAAAATGAGGCTGCAACTGAACTAGACCTATAATACTGTTCAAATGTTCTGTTGTATAAGGCATAATAAGGTAAAGTAATAATATCTATATAACTGAAGGGGAATATAGCTTTCATCTCATTTTTGTTTCTCATTTGGTGTTGCCTAGCCAGTCCTCCGAAGGAAGATGGGGCAATCTACTTTCGTAGTGATACTGCCTCGGAAGCCCACGGAGGGGTTGCTATGAGTTGGGTCCGGCTCGACAGCACATAACAACAACAACAACAGTTTCGTTGAAATCATCCTTTTGGAAGGATTCTTTCCTTCCATCAGTCTAAGAATTCTTTTTCATTTTTTTCAGTAATTTTTGATGTAGATAGTGCAGCTGTTGGTTGACAAAGTAAGTCTTCTAATCTCTCTTTTTTAAAACCAATGATAAATCCTCAAATATAAGAAAATATATTACAAATAAATTGTCATGCATGAATAAAATATTGTTAAATTAAAAACACTGAAATTTATAAATTTTTCCAAAAACATTTAAAAATATCATTGCTAAACAGATAACATTTATTTACTTCTTGTGTTTACGCACAGGCACAATAAAAACTTGAGAATTCTAAATGGAGATTATAGCAGCTATACCTGAGAAAGCTAGCAAGAACACAGAAGTCCAAGAACAAACAAAGTTAATCTCTGAAAACACACATATTTATGTCTTAAATCTACTTCCTTAGAAAATTCTAGAAAACATAAGACTACACAAATACGCATTCCATTAACTGTTAGAATGATGATGCCACCAATGTGTCACGTAGTCCCTAGAAAACTCCATAGTATACTTGTGAAAGAGTGAAAGTGAAAATGGCAAACACTGTTGCAGTATAATTATGATAATAATCTTGACCTTGTGGACTCCCTGAAAGTTGTCCCCAGTGGTCCCCAGACCACACTTTGGGAACTGCTAAACTACAGTAATAATCGTTTTTGTGGAATATTATACAGCTTTCAAAGGTAGATCTATATATACTGAAGAGTATCAAGTTGCAGAACAATGTGTTTACACAGACACACAACAAACATAAATTTTCTATACTTACAAATATGCATGTGAATGCAAAGACAAGTTCTAGAAGAACTTAATTGTATGGTTACTTTCAGGAAGGGTATGGAGAATTGATGACTTAGCAATGAAGGACTTTTGCTTATCTGTGTTTTTAAAATGGTTACAAGGAGAATGTATCCATGCATTACTGGTATCATTTAAATATATTTTATACGGAATATCTTGTTTTTACCTGTATTCTGGGTGATATGTAAAATTTATACAAGTTTAATCATTTTTCAGATCAATTAATGAGCTAGTGTTTGTCATGGTTCCCTGTAGAATCATGATCACTTAGGTAGGTAAAGGGATAAGGTTGTCAGAATAAAATATGTAATTCCAGTGAAATTTGAATTTCAAATAAACAACAAATAATTTTTTAGTATAAATATGTTTCATGAGTGAGAATGGCCAGACTTTGTCTCACCTAATTTGGTCTTGTTGTCAGAAGGAATCATTTCCTGGAGAAGGATATCATGCTTCGTAAAGTGGAGGGTCAACGAAGAAAGGGAAGACTCTCAATGAGATGGTTTGACACAGTGACTGCAAGGATGGGCTCAGGTATAGCAGGGATCATGAGGCTGGCACAGGACTGGGCAGTGTTTTGTTCTGCTGTGCATAGGGTCACTATGAGTCACAGACAACTCGATGGCACCTAACAACAATAACGTTTTGTGAAATGTTTGGGACATACAAATACTAAAAATAAAAATTAAAAAGATGTTTATCTGGAATTCAAATATAGCCAAGTGTGCTATAGTTTTATTTACTAAAACCGGTAACCATATAAAGGGGACAAAGGGGAAGATCCAAGGGCTACCTTTGGTGTCAAGATGTGGAGTAGAGCCCAGATCCATTGGCAACTTGCTAGTACTCACTGGAGCATACTATGTGCCACCTTGGTGAGCCTGAGGCCATCAGAAGATAAGATAAACTCTGAGAAGAAGATATCGTGGGCAAAGTTGTGTGGGCAGGCTGACTCCTTCCTGACAAATGCCTTTGCAGCTTGTCAACGTTGTGAGATAAGAGTGATGATGGCGATGAGGATGTGTGGGGAATGAATTGGAGGAAAGTTACAAAATGTTACAATGGCTGTTTTACTTTTTTGTTTTTGTTGTTCTTAAACACATCTAAATCTTCCACAGAATGTAGCGTTTGGAGTTAGGCTTGCATAGTCATAGCTTTCTTGTAGTTGTGATGAGGTTGGTAACATTACCTGCATTTCTGGGCTCTAGACAGGTCCCTGTCTTCTTACATTGCCCTATTGCTACCAAGGGAACTCTGGTAGCATAGTGGCTAAGACACTTGCCTGCTAACCAGACGGCTGGCGGTTCAAACCCACCAGCCACTCCTCGGAAGGAAGGTTGGGCAATCCTACTTCCGTAGTGATACTGCCTCGGAAACCCAAGGAGGGGTCGCTATGAGTCGGGTTTGACTCGACGGCACATAACAACAACAACAACAACATTGCTACCAAAGGCCATGGCTACCAGTAGGAGTTTCTACCATTGACCTTGCTTGGTGAGGAGCACAGAAAACTTTCTTCTCCCTCATCTCTTTTCTTCCCCTGCAGCGGGATATGCTCATACCACTCTCCCTACTTCTTTTCCTCACAAAATCCCACCATGGTCAATTTTTTCCCTTAATGTATAGATTTTTTTTTTTCTTTCCTTCTTCTTCTTTCTTCTTCCAGATTTTGCCTATAGACAAATCTCTTTCACTTTTTTCATCTCTCCAATTTGTGAACCAACCAACCTACCAAACATTCAATTAACTACTCAATCAACTAAGTAACCCATCCCAGAAACAAAGATAGGAGGATACTTCAATTTGGTACAGAGAACAAAGCAAAATGATGCTGTACTTGGTGTAGATCTCAACTCTGTGAAGATAATCCGTCATCGCACACTTTCCTAGGCTAAGGAGAGCCCCTGAGAGACTGGAGAAGCGCTGCCATGTGAGAAGACAGGGGTTGGGTGTGGGTCAAGATCCAGGGTTATCAATCCTGATGTATGGAGAGATCTTCTTTTTTTAAAACGTAAGTTCTACCCACATTTGCCCTCACTTTGTACTTTTTTTTTTAAAAAAGTCAATCTACTTCCATAGTGATACTACCTTGGAAACCCAAGGAGGGGTCACTATGAGTCAGATCTGACTCGACGGCAGTGAGTTTGGTTTTGAGATTGAGGTACACTTAGCTGCTGTTAAGTTGACTCTGACTCATGGTGACCCAAGTACAAAACGTTGCCTGGTCCTACATCATCCTCATAATTGCTGGCGTGTTTGAGTACACTGCTGGGCCAATCCATCTCACCAAGAGTCTCCCTTGCCCTTGCTGGCCCTCTGCTTCACCAAACATGATGTCTTCCTCTAGCGATTGACCCTTCCTGATGACATGCCCAAAGCAAGTTAGTTGGACAATGTTCTGTTGTGATACATAAGATTTTCATTGGCTAAACTTTGGAAGTAGATCCTCAGGACTTTCTTCCTAATCTGTCTTAGTCTGGAAGCTCTGCGGAAACCTATCTACCATGGGTGAACATGCTGGTTTATTCCACACTCACAGATGGGTGGTGGCAGGTATATGTACATACAATAAAATGCAGACAATTTAAGTATCCAGTTTCTGGAGTTTTAACAAATATATGTACCTGTGTATCCACACCCTGATCAAGATATAGAACATTTCTATCCCCCTAGAAGGTTACTTTGTGCCCCTGCACTCCAAGCAACTATTGATCTGATTTCTATCACTATAAATTTGTTTTGTATATTCTATAATTTTACATAAATTATCCTTCTCTTTTGACTTTGCTTATGTAATCTTTATCCATGCAGAAGTAAAAACAATTATTCTCTAGTTGTTCTACGATTTCAATTTTTATGTTTAAATCTTAGCTCCATCTGAAATTTATTTTGGTATGTGATGTGAGAGGCACAGATCTAATTTAATTTCTTTTTCCCCAGAGAGCTACGCCATTGTCTCTACATCATTTATTGATAAGTCTTTTTCCTCAGTGATTTGAAATGCCAACTTTATCATATATTAAATGCCTAAAGGTTTTTGAGTCTATTTCTGGATGTTCTCTTCTGTTCCTTTAGTTTATTTGCTCATGTGCCAATACAATACTGCTTTAATTAGGGCTTCTTTATTTTTTAAAAATCTTATTAGGATTTTCTTCTTTATCTGAGGCTAATTCTCTCCAAGTTTCTGTATCAGTTATCTATTGCTGCATAATGAATTTCCCTAACATTCAGCAGCTTTCATTTATTATGCCACAGTTTCTGAGGGTCAGGAGTCTGGGAATAGCTTAGCTGGGTGGCCTGACTCAATTTCTCTCTTGAGAGTGTGATCAAAGTATCTTTTAGGACCACAGTCATTTCAAGACTTGACTGGGGAGAAGGGATTTACTTCCCAGTTTGGCAGGTCTCACTTCCTCATTGGCTATTGGCTGGAGATTTCAGTTCCTCAGCAGAAGGACTTTTCAATATGGCAGCAGGGAGTGATGTGTGTGTGTGTGTGTGTGTGTGTGTGTGAGAGAGAGAGAGAGAGAGAGAGAGAGAGAGAGAACCCAAGACAGAAGCCTTAGTCTTTTATAATGTAGTCTCAGAAGTGACACGCCATCACTTCCACCAATCTTGGTATAATGTTGGAAGGCCAGCAGGGGCAGGGATATTTGGGACCATCTTGGAGACTGGCTGAAAAAAAGAGAAACACTCTACTTCAACTCCTCACCACTCCTTGTGTTACAGAGCACAACTACCTCAGAGGGTTTTCTTGGCTATCGTATTTACAGGAGCAGATCGCCAGGCCTTGACTTTCATGTTGGTGGGCACTGCCAATCTTTAAGTTAGTCATCAAGTGCAAACTGCTTGTGCTACCTAGCTAGGAGCTGAGCACAAACTATTTGCTTTACCCAGGGGCCAAGTTCTGATTTTGGCTCTCCCCTCTTTTCACTTTATTCATTCTTCCTTGGAGATCTCAGCCACTTTGTGAGATTGTTTCTACTTACGACTAATAATTCCCAGATCATTCTCTTGGTTGCTACCTTACTTTGCTGAGCTCCAGAACAGTCCAACTGCAAGGGTTCCTCTGCCCCAAAATATCCCACAGGCATCTCAACGTGGTCTTTACGTGTTCACCTTAGGCGCCCCTGAGCCTCCTACCTGCCTCCATTTTGACAAATATCACTGCACATCACATTTAATTCCTCCACCAGACTTCAAGCTTATTGAGGCTAGAGACTGTGCCTTCAGAATTTGGTGTTCTCAGGGCTTGCACAGTGCCTGCTGGAACTAGGTGCTCACGAAACATTTGGGCCTCTGTGGGTGGTGGGTAGACACCTGGTCACAGAAGGAAACCTGGAAATCTACAGCCATAGTTCTCTGGGAGCTTGACTCAGGGGGAAGGGCTGCCTCACTGGTTTTGGGACTGAGGTCTGAGGTCTCTTTCTAGTGCTGGTATCAATGTCTTTGTGGCTATGGATCCAGCTCTGCTTGCTTCCCCAGCCAGCTGTGCTTGTGGGTTGCTAGTCCTGCCCTTCTTCCCCCTCCCACATTGTGGGGCCTGGAGCCCCCTTGAGTTTGGAGATTTGAACCCATGGATCTGTTTGTTTCTGTATGGGAGAGCATATTTGGGGAGAGCCAGACTGACAGGACTGAGGTTCTGGTAAGTGGTGTGAGTGCAGTGTTGTGTACAATATTACTCCAAGTACAAGTACTAACTTTTCCCCCAGGCTCCTCCCTTCCCATGTTCCTTCTCTATCAGAAGTGAGGCCTCTTCTTAACCCCTCCCGTTTTTAAAATTCCAAGGCTTTAAATTCCACGAATCTCTGAGTTTTTCAGATGTCATCAGCAGTGTTTGAATCCTGCTTCCTCACATCCTCGTAGTCGGATTGTCACACTCGGCTGCAGACCCCAGATAACGGAAGCCTCCTGATCTGGACTCAAGAAAGACAGAAGCACAGCCAGATTAAGGCTGAGCTGGAGTGCTTCAGCACAGGTGAGGTTGCCTCACACTGGGATTAAACCTGGGACACAGCAGGCTAGAACTGCCTACCTTTCCACCTCTTTACCTTCTGTGCTAATGTTTCTTCCTCCCTTGCTCTGTTTCTGCATTGTTTTATGCTCATTACAGAGCCCTTCACCACCCAACTCAGCTCCTCATCTCACCGAAGAACCTTTGGAGGCCAGAGAGGGGAGCAGACTTCCCAAGATCACACAGCTTCTGTTGCTCCCTCTTTCCTGAATTAAATGTTTCTAACTATTCCACGTTTTTTACTAATCCCCTAATCTTTGCCTTCTTTCCTTTTCCTTCTCTCTCCTCCCTCCTCTTCTCTCTTTGGACCCAGTGCTGAGGCCAACCGTATCCAAGCTGGGGCAGTTGAGAGTATGTCTATTCGGCTGTCCACTCAGATCTGGGCATCAATATGGAAACAGATGTCAAAGTGGGCAGTGCCAATCTTGGGGTGGGGGGCACTCTAAGCCCCCAGGACCTTCAGTTCTGAAAAGTGAGAGGAGAGTTAGCCTGAGTCTGGGACCTAGGAAGCTGCTCTCCTGGGCCCTGAAAAAGAAGGGCTTTGAGTGGGAAAAAGGTGAAGCAAGGAGACAAGGATGAGGCCTGACTAGTCCTCATTTTATCTGCAAGTAGGGCAGCTTTCCTGCAAATGATCTTCTGGTCACCTTCACACAAGCAGGTCTTGGTGAGAATTGCTAAGGTTCAGAAAGGGGACAGCCAAACACGTCCCAAGAGAAGGGAAAGGCTTTTTGCAGGTGTTATAACCCTGCTTTTCCAGCAGGGGGTGCCCTGTCCCGGCAAAATGCAAGTCTTTTTTTTTCCTTATGCCCTTCTTCTGGCCAAGGAGACTGGATTCCCTTGACACTGATGGGGGTTAATCTGTGCTTGCGGCTAGGCAAAGAAGGCCCCAGGGGGGCATAACAGTGCTTAGAATCTGGTGTCCTGTTTAGGAAAGATAGATCAATCTGGAGCTGAAAGCCCCCATCACTTCGAAATGTAAGACTAAATTTGACCTTGCAGAAAGCAGAGCTCATGTGTGAGAGAGCAAGGAAGGAATGAGTGAGAGAGCGAGCAAGAGCTGGGTGAAAGCAACCGGGAGCAATGGGGATGAAGTCTAGGGCCTAGTAAGAGTGTTTTTGGAAATATAATACCAGGGAGACAAAGATTGGAAACTCAGGCTGTCCATCCCAAAGCAGAGCACTTGGTCCCCTTCATTTAGACACTGAGTGCAGACTAACATTTAATCTAAAATTGTTCCACAATTCCTAAGCAACACCCATTCGCTTGTACTTTATAGATACAGACCCCTAACTGGAAGAAACTGGGTTATGCAAGGGTTGCTAAGGAACGAGGGGAGATGCAGAAGGTAAGGCAGGGGTTGCTTAGTAACCAGGAGTCCCTTGGTGATGAAGTGGCCAGAGCTGGTCTGGAACTGATGAGAGGGTCTGTGGACAGTCATCCCACACCAGAACCTCCCAGAAACTCATGTCTGTTGGTCTCTTGACTCAGGGCTGCCAGGGCCAGCCTCTCTTCCATCTCCCTGACACTGTACCACATGAAATGTGCACCCCAGGTCCCCCAGTGTCTGGCTAATTCCTTGCTCCAACCACCCCCTGCCTCCCGCTCCCAGTAGGAAGTTGATCAGGTTCCTAGATTTAGGGAGGAGCAGGGCTACCCATGGGGGCTGGTGAGCAAACTGGCATCTCACACTGGGAGGTGGGGTGCAGGAGCTTCTGGCCTAACACAGATGCAGAACTGGTAAACCTAGGGTTTAGATGTAGGATGGCGCCCTCAACAAGCACGTCATATTTTTCCAGTCACAAGGAAATGTCTAATATTGAGTACCCCATGCCCGGTCTTCATTCTGCCTCCACACTATCTATAGTGGCCCACCTTTCTTTTCCTGAGGGCTGTTATGAGGACATGGATCCCACAGCAGCTGCCTGGCCTGGGGTCTATGTGGCCTCACTTCAGGTAGCTTCACTCCAGCGTGGGCTTGGGCACAGTTGAGGCATGCAGAGCCTCAAGCTACTTTCTCAGGGACGTGTCCCTGTACGTGTTCTCTGTACTCCAGGCATACAAGTGTCCCTGCTCTCTCCCAAACACGCAGGGCATTTGCATGGCTCCATGGCTCCATGGCTCCATGGCTCCATTCTGTTCCCCTGTTGTTGTTGTTATGTGCTGTCCCTAGATGAAGCATTTGCTGCTTCCCCTGTCAAAAACCTCCTCAACCTTCCAGGTCCTTTTTATACACGACTTCTTTAGTGATGACTCCCCAGCCCACTGGATCTGAACTTTACTGAGCTTCCATGGACTTCAGGCATTGGGAGGGCTCTGGGGCCCTAGAGGGACAGAGCGGAGTACTCTGGTATTGGTGGCCTCCTCATTTTTGGTCCTTTCCTTCCTCCACTACATGGTTAAGATACTCCTAGAAAATCTTTGTGAATTGAGTGTTTATAAATGGAAAGCTTGTTGCTGAAAACAAAACCCTCTGCATGGATCATCTCTGACAAAGTATTTGAGACCCTGCCTGGTAAGTTTGCCTCTGAAGAGACTGAAAGATTTAGTTTTTGTTGTATCCCCTTCTGAATTGCTTGAATTTTAAAATTTACCATGAGCAGGTAGTCTTTATTTTTTCTTAACTTTCTAATTGTGAAACATAACACGTAAATAATATATATGATACATATGTGTGTAATAATGGCATGTTTTGTCAGTATCAGATCACCTTGTCTGACTTCGCAAGGGGGAGGAGAGAATCAAGATGAACATCAGCCCATGGGTTTTTCCTATGAGGTAGAGGTCAAAAAGACTCCACCTTCCAACCATTTCACCACTTCTGGCACCAGCTGTCCCTTGCACAGCACTCTCTGCTTCTCTGCTGGGTTTGATAATTTGTTGCAATGATCACATAAAACTCACAGACAATACTCATGATTATGGGATTTACTAGGGAAGTTAACAGGTTACAATTCAGAATCAAGAACAACCTAGGATACAGTCGGTTGGTAAAGCTTTTTGGCCACACCTGTAGGCAGGCCTTGTCCTTGGCCTCTGGGCCCCTGGGCCCCTGGACCCTTCAGCATGGCCTCTGCCCTGCTTCATCAAGTGTTTCAAAGCTCTTTAGCTGTATCAGTAAGTGCCCAGAGGTACTCCTCTACCAGGAAGTCGCCTGCCTGAAGGCACTCAGCTCTCTCCCTCCATGGGTCAGCAATTGACAAATGCCCAGAGTCACCCTACCCTGACAGGAAGCCTTTGCCCAAAGGTTCTCAGCTCTTGCTCCGCGGGTGAGCATGCTCACTGAAATCACCCTACTCCATGGGCGGGAAGCCGACCTGCCATCTCGTGCCAGTATCCTAGCTCTGCTGCTCTCAGTTCTTTGCTGCTGCTTCTTGCTGTCTTCCACCATCTCCAGTGTTACAGTTCTCTGTGTGTGTGTCTCCTGAGTCTAGGAGGTTCTCAGGGCAGGGATCTGGGTCCAAAGGACATTCTCTCCTCCCAGATCTTCTTTGTTTATGTTAGTGAGGTCATCTCTTCCTGCCTCTGGAATGGCTCATTTTAAGCCTAGTGTAATGGCAAAACTGCTTGATCCCCTTGTTAATGTACCATACAGCTTTTATGCATGGTGTCACCCCCCACAAAGGTGCCATGTACTTTATTTGCATTATTAGCAAGCTGTTCAAACCATTTGGTGGGCCACAAGCACCTTACTTGCCTAGTCACATATAATCATTTTGTGGGAGTTACAAGACCATGGAGAGAAAGGTAATGTAAAAATGATCCATGGCACCACAATGTATACGTATGTGTGTATAACATATATGCGTGCATATATACACACATACACATATGTGTACAGATAGATAGATAAAGTGTTTAAGCCATGTAGCCATCACTTTGGTCAGCATGGCAGAAGCCCCTTGGTGTGCCTCTCCCTAATCATAACTAACCTTCCTTTTACCCCAGAAATACCCATTCTCTGGTTAAGGCATATGGCTGCTAACCAGAAGGTCAGCAGTTCAAACCTACCTTCTGCTCTGCAGAAGAAAGGTGAGGCAGTCTGCTTCCTTAAAGATTTACAGCCTTGGAAATCCAATGAGGGTTGCTGCAAGTCGTAACAGACTTAACGGCAGCAAGTTTGTTTTTGACTGTTATATAGTCGTTGCCTTGCTTTTCTCTGCAGTTTGACTGCCAGTTTGCATTCATAAATAACAGTAACAGACTTGGTTTGACTTTTTTTTTTTTAAGCAAACAGAAACTCATTTTTCACAGTCTGGGAGGCTAGAAGTCTGAACTCAAGGCACTGGCTCTAGGGGAGGGCTCTCTTTCGGTTGCCTCTAGTGGAGTGCCTCTCTTTTCAGCTTCTGTTCCTCAGTTGCTTGCTAATCTTTATGTGGCCTGGCATCTATCCCAACTGCGTTTCCTGCTTTGGCTGGTTTTGAACCTTGTATATGCAGAATCACAGGTCCGTGGGTAATGGAAATGATTTGTACTCATGTACTGAAAAGGATGGCGCTTTGAATCCACACATGGAGCCACGGAGGAAAGCCCCGGCAACCTGCTTCAGTAAAGATTACAGTCAAGAAAACCACATGGAGCTCAGCTGTACTCTGTAACACATAGCGTTGCCATGAGTTGGAATCAGCTTTCAATGGCAGTAGATTTGGTTTTTTGGTTCAATGTAGAATCCCACAATAGGAATTCTTTTGTGCCTCGCTTCTTTCACTCAGTGATTTCTTTTTAGACTTATTTATGCTATTCAGTGTAGCTGCCATTCACTCATTTTCAATGCTGTATAGTATCCCATTAAATACGTGTGACACTATTTATCTATCCAGTATACGGTTAATGGACGTTTGGGCTTGTTTCCAGTTTGGGACTCTTACAAAGGGTGCTGCTGTGAACACTTGCATACCATCTCTTGTGCACACATGACCACAGTTCTGCAGGGTAAGAAACTGCAGGGTCAGAGCACTGTATTCTCAGTTTCCGCAGAGAATGCCAAACTGTTTTCCAAAGCAGTTGAACTTGGAGGGATCCAGCAGTGTATGAGAGTTTCTACAATCACTTTTACGAATAGAAACAGTTAATTGAAATTAAAAATTGGCATAACTATTTATTTGGTAGCTGGCATACTCATTGGACAGAACAGCTGCATGGACGGAGGTGGATCTGTAGTTCCGGCATCTAATGCCCGGTGCCCGGCATGTTGTAAGCACCCAGAGCTCGAGTATGGAATCAATGGAAAAATAATCCTTGTCTACTGACTGGTGGGTTTCACATTCTCATCTGTCCATTTTATAAATAGGGAGACTTCCTGGAGATATTTCCTAGCCTGGCTCATGTGTTTGGAATTTACCACGGCTGGCCTGACTGTTCCCCACTCTCTGCTGCTGTGTGCCCCGTCTGTCTCGAGGAGTTGGGGGATACATTATCATCATGCTCACTGAATCATGGTGTCAGAGATAAGTGGAGTTGATTCTTTCCCCCAGGGCTGAGTTCAGCAGTAAGAAGACCAAATGTTGCCTGCCATGTTCCAAGCAGTGGCCAAGGTCTCCTCGGGCCGATTTTGTCCGTGCATGGGCCTCTTTGTGAGGAGCAACAGCAGTCGGACAGACCAACGGGGCATCCTGGCCAATAGAGTAGCTGTGGTCACAGGGTCCACTTATGGGTGAGTGCCCTGATTGTTTCTTGACCTTCTCATTCTGACCCTGGTTTTCATGGAAGGATCTCTGGGTCGTGAGAGCAGGACACAACCTTCCTTGTTGACTTCTGGGGTTCGGTAGAGGAAGAATGGTGGGGAAAAGTTGATGATGTCTTGCCTTCTCCATCTCCACCTGCAGGATCGGCTTCGCTATTGCTCGGCGTCTGGCCCAGGATGGTGCCCATGTTGTCATCAGCAGTAGGAAACAGCAGAACGTGAACAAGGCAGTGGCGATGCTGCAGGGGGAGGGGCTGAGCGTGGCAGGCACCGTATGTCATGTGGGGAAGGCTGAGGACCGGGAACGGCTAGTGAACTTGGTGAGGGGCCACAGGGGTAGAAGGACAGAGTGAGGAGAACACACAGATCCTTACCATCCCTGCTCAGCCCTGGGAGGGATAAGGGTGGGGCTGGGGGCTTCAAGTTCTAGAACAAGTCCAGAGACCATGATTGCTCATAGTCTATTTGAGCAGACCTGGTTGGTCACAATAGCTTTCTGGTCACAATGTCCTGTACACAGGAGGACCCTCATCCCAACCCCACACCCTGGAGAACTACAGTTGAGGAGGGGTCTAACTGAAAAAGAACTTCTCCTGAGGCCTCAGCACTGGGGGGTCTGTCCTTGGGCCTGTTAGGGATACTTTCCTTTACCCTGAGTTTGGTTTTCACAGGAGCTACATGACCATTCAAAGGGCATGCCTGGCTAGCAAGTTCTGCCTGAGTGCTCCACATGTCTGAGCTACTCTGGGCAGATAAGGTCCTCTCCAGCCATTTCCACACTCATCCAAACCCCTCCTGTTGGCCTCTCCCCACAGGCCCTGGAGCACTGTGGTGCTGTTGACTTCCTAGTGTGTAATGCTGCGGCCAACCCTGTGGTGGGGAGCACTCTGGGAGCCAGTGAGGAAGTGTGGGACAAGGTGAGGCCTCTGCCACCACATCCCCCTAAAAAAAACCCTCTCCTCCCCTCTGGGTGTTACTGTAAAATTAGGTACTAGACAGCAGTCTTGCCCACCAACCCCAGAAGGCCATATCTTGATGAGCTTGTTTTTAAACCTGCTTCCTACTGCCTTTCTGCATTCTTTTATCTTCCCATATCTTTGTATTTATTTATTCAGCAAATATTTATGGAGTGCTTGCTATGTGCCAGGTACTGTTGCAGCCTCTGGGGATATAGCAGTGAATGTATAGTAAGTCTTCATGCTCTGTCAGAGTCAACAATCTGTATCTAAATGCACCCTTTTGCAGGGGCATATGCTGGTAGCAGGAGCTCTAGTGGCATAGTGCCTAAGGCACTTGACTGCTAACCAGAAGGCTGGTGGTTCAAACCCACCAGGCACTCCTTGGAAGGAAGGTTGGGCAATCTGCTTCTGTAAAGATTTACTGCCTCAGAAACCCAAGGAGGGATCACTATGAGTTGGAATCAACTTGATGGCAGTGAGTTTTTTTTTTGGTTTATTTTGATGGCTGTGGTCCTCCTTGGTGACCCCTGTTTGCTGCAGTGATTCTCTGCCTTTCCTAGATTAGGGCTCCTCACTGTCTCTCAGATAACCCTGCTGACTTGTTGGGACTGGAACCCCCATCAGCGTCTTGGAGGCTCAGCCATACCAACCCGCTATAAGTCCACTTAACAGTTCTGCCACCTTTTCCACAAGGGTCCAGGAGAAACCTTGTAAAATGCCTTGAAGCCCATCTTGGGCTTAGTTATTTTTTAATACCTGTTCTGTTTATGTCTCATTCCCTATTTCTCCTGATGATCAAGTCCCAATTTTTCTGCCATTGTTAGCCTTTCCTGGTCTGCCCTGAGCCTTTCTTCCTTGCTGTCCTTAGTTTGTTCTGCCCTCTCAGCTCTCTGAGCTCTTTTGCCCTCAGTGTTGCCAGGCTAGCCCCTCCTTCCCATCTACCCTTGGCTCTGTGCCCTTCAGTCCATTCTCAGAGATGACCTGAAATCCAAGCTCCCTGCAGCAACTGCGGAGCAGCTTCACCAGGCTCTTGAGCTGCGTTTTTACTGCCTCCTAGGAGGATCATCGTTTGTGATTATGCAGCTGGGATTTCATTGCTGACATTCTCCTGGTCCTCCTGAGTCATTTTCCTTTCTAGTGTCTCAGTTCATGGGATCCTGACTCTTTTTCTTGGAACAATTTGAAAACCCCCCTCCTGAAGCTGGAGGCACGCTCTAACACCAACCTTGCTTTCTCTGGTGCTCCCTTATTCTCCAGAGACTTGACACTCAGCAAGAAATTCCACACCATTGGACAGAAATAGTTGATGAGGTAATTGCCCCCCAATTTTTTTTCTGCTACCACCTCAGAGGCGAATTGTCACAAAATGAGTTTAGAATTTATCAGAAGCTCTGCTTTTAACTAGATGCAATTTTCAGTGGGAGTCCTGTGCGGGGACTTTTCTGTCACTCAGCTTATCCTTGGACCAGTATTGGGACCTTCCCCAGGCAGACCACTATTCTCTCCAGCTGGTTGGGAGATCTATAATCTAACTACATAGCTACATCTCCCCAACCCTCTCCTTCACCCAAGGCCTCTGCACCCTCCTGTAAGCTTGTGGAGCCCTTCTCAGTCCTTCTTGGCGCACAGAGTTCCTCTTCCTGCTTTCCTAATAGGGCAATTTTCCTCACCTTCCCTGTGGCATAGCTCATGTCTGGCCTCTGAGTCTAGGAGGAGCTTCTTCTCATGCATAGTCTGATGCACACAGAGCTCTGAGCAGACATCTGTGGGCTGGTGGGGCTCCGTTTTTTTTTTTTTTTTAAATTTTTATTGTGATTTGGGTGAAAGTTTATAGAGCAAATTCATTTTCCATACAGCAGTTCATACACATTTTGTTTCATGACAAACCAAAACAAACTAAACTCACTGCCGTTGAGTTGGTTCCGACTCATAGCAACCCCTCCTTGGGTTTGAGGTGGTATCTCTATGGAAGTAGATCTCCCAATCTTCCTTCTGAGGAGTGGCTGGTGGGTGGGTTTGAACCTCCAGCCTTCTGGTTAGCAGTCAAATGCCTTAGGCACTATGCCACCAGATTGACTGCAATTCCCCACAATGTAACAGCTCTCTTCCCACTTCCTCCCTGTAGTTACCTCTCTCTCTCTCTCTTTTTCTTTTTTTTAAATTATTTATTTATTTTTATTTTTGTAGTGTTTCCTCCCCCACCCCACCCCTGGGAACCAACAAAGAAAGTTTCCTTCCATATATAAACCTTTCTTTGACTTTTTACAATAGTGAACTAATACAATATTCGTCTTTCTGTGATTGACTTACTTCAGTGAGTGAAACGTCCTCCAAGTTCATTCACCTTATGCGGTGTTTTGCAGATTCCCTGTTCTTATCTCTTCCCTGTGTCCTACTTTCCTATGCACTCTTGCCCTTTTCCCTCCAGCTGTCTCCCTGTGCAAACAATGCCCTTCTGTTCTCCCACGATTGATTGCTCTAAGGAGTGTATCTATCTGATGTAAATGTTCACCCTATATGCCTGTCTATTGTTTGGCTGGAAGCCACAGGAGGGAGTTCAATTTCAGACCTGAAGGGTAACTAGGGGCCATAGTTTGGGGTGTCTGACCAGGCTCTATCAGACTAGTAAACCTGATCTTTTTCTTATGATTTTGAATTTTGTTCCATTCTATTCAGGATCTCCTGTACTAATCCCTTTCCAAGTGATTGACAGAGGTATCTGGAAAAGATTCAGTTCTTCTGGTCTCATGGTCATATAGGCTGAGGATCATATCCTCTACTAGTCTCTTAGACTAATTGTTTCCATGCATCTTTGGTTTTCTTCATTCTTCTTTGCTCTGGACAAGGAGAGACACATTGTTGTATCTAGGTGGCTGCCTGCAAGCTTTTAAGGTCCTAGTTACTACTTACCAAAGAAGGACGTAGAACAAAGTTTTTTGTGTAGTATGTTATGTCAATTGAGCTTGATGTCCTCTACAACCACGGTCCTGAGCCCACAGGCCTAAGTATTTGCTCCCACAGGATGGTAGACTGTGGCCAAGAGGTGGGGCTCTACTTTGAACAGAGTGATCAAAGAGCGCTTAGCCTAGCCCTCAATTCCTCCTTATTGGTGACCCCATAAGGAGCTCTGGTGGTATAGTGGTTAAGGCATTTGGCTGCTAACTAAAAGTTTGGTTTGAACCCACTAGCCACTCTCCAGAAGAAGGATGAGTTGATCTGCTTCTGTACAGATTTGTAGCCTTGGTTGTGGTCACTGCTTTGTCACAGCCAGCTACCCAGAGGGACTGAGTAGTTGAACCTGTGGGCTTGGGGCCATAGTCGCAGGAGACATCAAGCTCCATTGGCATAACATACTATACAAAACATTGTTCCACCTCCTACTTTGGCAAGTAGCGACTTGGATCTTAAAAGCTAGCAAGCTGCCATCTAGATGCAACGATGGGTCTCTCCTCATCCATAGCAAAGAAGAATGAAGAAAGCCAAAATTCATGGAAACAGTTAGTCCTAGAGACTGGTACACCATCCGATCTGCAGCCTATACAACTATGAGACCAGAAGAACTAGATGGTGCCTGGCTACAACTGTCATCCACTTGGAAGGGGTTCTATGTAGGAGATCCTTGATAGAGAGGGAGAACAATGTGGAACAAAACTCAAAAATAATTTGGAGAAAAAAAAAAAAAGGTGGGAACCGGGTTTGCTGGTCCAATAGAGCCTGGTGGAACCACTGAGACTATGGCCCCTAGCTACCCTTCAGGTCTGGAGTTGAACCCACATCTGTGGTTTCCAGCCAAACAAAATACAAGCATATGAGTTAAACATTTACCTCAAGTAGATACACTCCTTGGAGAGAACAATCATGGGAGAAAGAAGGGCTGCTTATGCACAGGGAGACAGCTCATGGGGCAGGAGTATATAGAGGGATGGATACTGGGAAGAGGTAACTATGGGGAGGAAGTGGGAGGGGAACTGTTGCATTGTGGTAAACTGTGATCAATGACATGAGACAAAGTATATGTGAACTGCTGTATGGAAAGTGAATTTGCTCTGTAAATCTTCACCCAAATCTCACACACACACACACACACACACACACACAAAAGATTTGTAGCCTTGGAAACCCAATGGGGGTTGCTATGAGTCAGAATTGACTCAATGGCAGTGAGGTTTTTTTTTTTTTTGCATGATGACCCCATGGTGATCCCCTTTTGAACATCCTAGCCACTTGCAGTCTCAGAGGTCATCCCAACAATGGTATCTGGTCATGACAAGGGTTATGGAAGCCCAGCTGAAACATTTTCCATTGCCTGCCACGAAGGGGGTAAGTGGGTGTGAGATGAAAGGTGGAAGGATGGAAAAACTGTGGATAGGCCTGGTCAGTTTTAGATGTATGACCTCATTCCTAGAAAGGCAGGACACAGCTGACCTCAGTAAACATCACCCCTGACTCCAGGACCCACAGGAGGTGTCCCGGGTGCCCCTTTAGTGTTAGCCCAGCTAACACTTATCTGAGCTCCTGGGCTCAGCCCCTGCCTCCTTTTCTCATTTCTTCTCTGTTCCTAGACCAATGCTATCACTAAGGGAGTGTAGGGGGTGTGAACCATGCTGGGTGAAACCGTCAGAGAGGATGACACCAAAATTATTGCCTACAAAATTTTTGTGTAGTATTTCAGCAGAAATTTATTATTTTAAATAAAAATATATCTGTAGTTAGCTTTAACAACAAAAATATTTTTCGTAAGCCCGCTGACTTGCGTCAATATGCTTACAAGGCTAAAACTCTGTTCTAATTTACTTTTTGAATGTTCTAATGTGCTCTGGTCAGAGCTGTCATTATTATCCAATTACAATGATGCTTTGAATCACAGTTTCATCTGCATTTGCTACATCCTACAAGCACAGGCTATTGCTGCCAGTGTTTTTAGGGTTGTTGATTTTGTCAAATATTCTGGTGTTTTAGCTACAGTGTTGTGGTAATTAGTATTCATGAACCTACATCAGTAACTTTTTTGAGAATGAAGTAGTAATTAAAGGCAAAGAAGGAGAAAAACTGAAAAAGACTTCTGCTCAATTACTAATAATATTGTAGTTGAGAATGTAATTCAATGTAGAAAGATTTTACAAAATAATTTTGTTGCTAGTATTCATATAATCTAAGAAATTACATTTAAGCAATTTACAACTATATTTATCACATATTATTCTGTGATTAAAATAAATAATAAACATTACCAAGGATTCTGTATGATCTGGTATGAGAGGAGGTCCATGGGAGGTATTATACCATGAGTTACTGCACTGGGTGGTACTAGCCCTAGTGATGCTACTGCCCCTAATCTTAGACAGAGTGTCAGGGTCCCTTATGTCTGAGCCCAGGTCCAGGCTTTAGTCACAGGCAAGATTAGCACAGTCACCTAGCTCCAGAATGATAATCTCTGTGGTGCATCCCTCTCTGTACTGGCACTACAAAGCTCTGAGCTGAGTCTGCGGCGCACTAGCACATGTGTAGGCTCCCCCAGCATTCATTTTTAAAAAAATTTTTTTATTGTGATTTGAGTGAAGATCATACAGCCAATTCATCTTCCGTACAGCGATTCCTACACATTTTGTTTCATGACATTGGCTACAATCCCCACAATTAACAGCTCTCTTCCTACTTCCTCCCTGTAGTTACCTCTTCCCCGTGTCCTTCTTTCCTATACATTCTGGCCACCTGAGCTATCTCCCTATGCAAACACTGTTCCCAGCATTCATTTTTTTTTTTTTTTTTCTAATTGTGATTTGGGTGAAAATTTACAGAGCAAATTCACTTTCCATACAGCAGTTCACATACACTTC
>NW_006921879.1:4391443-4395331 GCF_000298275.1 Orycteropus afer afer
GCTGTGGATCTCATGGTGTATCAGTCGCTAGGATTAATTGTTTCCATGAATCTTTGGTTTTCCTCATTCTTTTTCACTCTGGACAAGGAGAGACCCATTGTTGCATCCAGATAGCAGCTTGCAAGCTTTTAAGATTCCAGTTGCTACTCGCCAAAGTAGGAGATGGAACAATGTTTTGTGTAGTATGTTATGCCAATTGAGCTTGATGTCCACTGCGACTACCCAGCATTCATTCTTATGAACAAAAAATAGACTAATACTCAGTCCTTACCATGTGTTGTGAACTGTGGGCACCAACTTTGTTCTTGATTTTTCTACCTTTATTTATTTTTCTTATTTCTCTTCTTCATGTGTAATACCTATTTGATGTATTTTATCCAGTTGTATTGTACATATACCGTAAATTCTATTGGGATAAGACAAGCACATAAACAAAAAGACTCAGAAAGACAAAGATGACTGTTTCAGAAATCCCCCTTGCTTCCAGCACCCACCTGCTCCTCCTCCATCTGTTCTGTCTTCAGTCTTATTGCAGTGCCTTCTACTTACAGACTTTATCAGCACAACTGGAACATAGTCTTTAAGAGGCTTGGCATTTCCTTCCTTCACCCCAGTTGTGAACAATTCACATTTTCAGGATTCGAGTGATGGGCCTGTCACTTAGCTTGTCTGCCTGTTAAATCATTAGAAACTTGGAAACACTCCTTTCTCCAGCCAGAAGGGAGGTTAGTCCCTCAAATATGTACACATTTGGGTTTGTTGCACATATGGTAGGACACCAAGTGTCTTGAGAGAATGGGCCCTGGCTGACTGTCTCTCTCTGCCCTCCTCCACTCCCCTGCCCTGATTTCAGATCCTGAATATCAATGTGAAGGCCCCAGCCCTGCTGCTGAGCCAGATGCTGCCCTACATGGAGAAGAGGGGGTATGGCTATAAGATGGGGTGGGGCCTGGTGGGATATGGGGAGCCTGAGGTACAGGAATTTTATCTGGAGAACATAGGGGTACAGCTGGGAGTGGGTAGAGGATAAAGTTTCCCTGGGATCTCTACATTCCTACCTCTTACTCTGTGGGTCTCAGCTTTTGGGCAGCTACAATGTTGAATTCTGGTGGTTACTAGATGGAAGTGATGTTCCACAGGCTCAGGAACATTCTCCTTGGCTTCAGAATCAGCAAGTTGGGAAGATACTGTGCTTTAGCTTATGGGCTAATCATTTTCACCCTCACCTGCTCTCTGGTCCTCTCACAGCTGGACAATCCTCCTCACCAACTTGCAACCTATGACAGGATTTGCCACACTTCTACCCATAGGGAGAGGTCCATCTCAGCCTGGTTAAACTCCCCCATCCATAAGTCTCTGGGACCCTCCTAATTCCTTGCATCTTGGACTCCAGGGGCCCTGTCTCTGTTCCAAATCCTGCAAACCTGATTCTGCTGCACATGTGTTCCCACTGTTCTTATATCAGGGACTTGGGTCACCACCTCCTATGGGGCACTACATCTCCTTGGGTGCCTTCTTACATGCACAGTCTTTAGGAACTAGCTGGAGGATGTCTTGGGTAGAAGGAAAATTTCCTGACTGTCTTTTCTTTTTGCCCTCTGCCTCACCTGCTTCTTGGAGACTGCCCACTGACAAGTATTCACATTCAGCCCTGAGCATATATTCACCACACCCACGCTGCCCTCTCCTCCACATCCCTGGCTTTCTGATCATCTCTTCCCCAGAGAGCCAGAAGAATATAATGGTTATGAGCATGGAATTTAGGGTCAGGCAGTTTAGGGTCTGTCAGTTTGTTGCACTGTGGAGGTTTGCACATTGTTGTGAAGCTGGAGGCTACGCTACTGGTATTTCAAATACCAGAAAGGTCAACCATGGTGGACAGGTTTCAGCAGAACTTCCAGACTAAGACCGGCTCGGAAGAAAGAAGGGGCCATCTGGTTCTTGAAGAATTGACCAGTAAAAACCTTATGATAGCAGTGAAACACTGTCTGATATATAACTGGAAAACTTTATGAATAGTGCTGAAACATTGTCTGATATAGTACTGGAAGATGGGCCCCTCAGGTCAGAAGACACTCAAAATATGACTGGGGAAGAGCTGCCTCCTCAAAGTAGACAACCTTAATGTCATGGGTGGAGTAAATCTTTTGAGACTTCCATATGCTGATGTGACACAACTCAAAAGGGGAAGAGACAGTTGTAAACATCCATTAATAATCAGAACATGGAATGTACAAAGCATGAATGTAGGAAAATTGGAAATTGTGAGAAAATGAAATGGGATGCATAAAGATCGATATCCTAGGCATTAGCAAGCTGAAATGGACTGGTTTTGGCCATTTTGAATCAGACAACCATATGATGTACTATGCCGGGAATGAGATATTGAAGAGAAATGGTCTGGCACTCATTGTCACAAAAAATGTTTCAAGATCTATCCTGAAGTACAATGCTGTCAATGATAGGAAAATATTCATACGCCTACAAAGAAGACCAGTTAATGTGACTATTATTCAAATTTACACATCAGCCACCAAAACCAAAGATGAGGAAATTGAAGATTTTCACCAACTTCTGCAGTCTGAAATTGACCAAACATGCAATCAATATGTGTTATTACTGGTGACTGGAATGCAAAAGTTGGAAACAAAGAAGAATCACCAGTAGTTGGAAAACATGGCTTTGGTGATAGAAATGACGCCGGAGATCGCATGATAGAATTTTGCAAGACCACTGACTTATTCACTGCAAATACCTTTTTCCAACAACACAAACAGTGGCTATTTGTTTAGCCACTGAGGAATACACAGGAATCATATCAACTACATTGGTGGAAAGAAGCAATGGAGAACCTCTATATCTTCAGCCAAAACAAGGCCAGGAGCTGACTCTGGAACATATAATCAACTGCTCAATGCAAGTTCAAGTTGAAGCCAAAGACAATTAAAACAAGTCCAAACCAAAAAGCCAAACTCACTGCCGTCAAGTCATATCTGACTCATAGTGACCCCTCCTTGGATTTCTGAGGCATTATCTCTACAGAAGTAGAAGCCCAATCTTCCTTCCAAAGAGTGGCTGGTGGGTTTGAACTGCCAGCCTTCTGGTTAGCAGTCAAACACCTTAGGCACTACGCCATCAGAGCTCCCAAAACAAGACCATGAGAGTGAAAATATGACCTTCATTATATCCCACATGAATTTACAAACCATCTGAAGAATAGATTTGACACATTGAACACCACTGACCAAAAGCCAGAGGAATTGTAGGATGACATCAAGAACATCATTCATCAAGAAAGCAATAGGTCATTAAAAAGGCAGGAAAGGAAGAAAAAACCAAAATGGATGTCAGAAGAAACTCTGAAATTTGCTCTTGAATGGAGAGCAGCTAAAGCAAATGGAAGAAATGACAAGTAAAAAGATCTGGACAGATTTCCAAGAGCAGCTTGAGAAGACAAAGTCAATTATTATAATGAAATGTGCAAAGACCTGGAATTAGAAAACCAAAAGGGAAAAAAACATGGTCGACATTTCTCAAGCTGAAAGAACGGAAGAAAAATTCAAGCCTCGAGTTGCAATAATGGAAGATTCTATGGGCAATATATTGAATGATGCAGGAAACATCAAAAGAAGATGGAAGGAATACAGAGTCACTGTACCAAAAAGAATTAGTTAATGTTCATCTATTTCAGGAGGTGGCATGTTGTTGTTGTTGTTAAGTGCCGTCGAGTCGTTCCCGACTCATAGCGACCCCATGCACAGCAGAATGAAACACTGCCCGATCCCACATCAGCCCCACAATCCCTGCTATACTTGAGCCCATCATCGCAGCCACTGTGTCAATCCATCTCATTGAAGGCCTCCCCCTCTTTCGTCGACCCTCCACCCT
>NW_006921879.1:4421586-4424830 GCF_000298275.1 Orycteropus afer afer
TTGTAAACATTCAAAATGGCTGTGCTCTCAGTCACTTTAAATATCTGAAATGGCCGCTGCTTGTAAACATTCAAAATGGCTGCACCCTTGGTCACTATAAATATCCAAAATGGCCACTGCTTGTAAACATTCAAAATGGCTGTGCCCTTGGTCACTTTAAATATCCAAAATGGCTGCCATGTGTAAGCAATCAAAATGGCTGCGCCCTTCGGACAGCAGAAAGTCCATAGCTCAGGTTGTCTCCCTCCTTACTGTTTCCCTTCCAAGTCATAGGCCACCAGAACAGTTGTCCCTGCAGCCCTTGGTGACCGGGACTGAGCTTTAGATCAATTCTCAGGTCCCAACACCACTTGGAAATATTCAGGCTGTTGGTCTCATCAGAGTAGCTGATAGTCTGCAGCTCCGACCATCTCTGTACTCACTTTTTTCGTTCAGGTTTTTCCACTAGTTGGTGCCTAATCCACTTCTGTATAGTTCTTTTCAAAGATCAGGGTTCCAGGATTATCTTCTGTATCTCTGTCAATTGGTTTTTCTTTTCTTTGTTGAAGAGGATCTGTGTTGCTTGTCTGCCTATTCCCCAAAGCAGATTTGTTTTACATTCAATAGTTCATACACACTTTGTTTTGTGACACTGATTACAATCCCCATGATGTAACAGCTCTCCTCCCACTTCCTTTTGTGGTCACCCTTTCCCTATATCCTTTCTGTTTATGCATTCCTCGATCCCTAGCTTTTTCCTCCTACTAATGTTACCCTTCTGATCTCCCATGGTTGATGATTCTAAAGAGAGCATCTCCCTGGTGTAGTTGTTCAGCTCATAGGTCTGTCTGTTGCTTGGCTGAGAGCCATGGGAGTGAGTCCAGTTCCAGGCCTGAAGGGTGACCAGGGTCTGTAGCCTCAGGGGTTCCACCAGTCTCTATCCAACCAGCAAACTTGGTCTTTTTTGTTTTTAAAATTTTGTTCCACATTTTTCTCCCACTCTATCCAGGATCTTCAATTTTGTTCCCTTTCTGAGTGATTGGCAGTGGTAGCCAGGTACCATCTAGTTCTTCTGGTCTTAGGGTCATATAGGCCAAGGTTCTCATGGCCCATTAGTTTTCTGGACTAATTAATTGTTTCCATGCATCTTCAATTTTCTTCACTCTTCTTACTCCAGATGAGGAGAGACCAATAGTTGCATCTTAGATGGCCACTTGCAAGCTTTTAAAAGCCCTGTCACTATTCACCAAACTAGGATGCAAAACAATGTTTTTATGTACTGTGTTGTGCAAGTTGAGCTTGAAGTCCCCTGTACCATGGTCCCGAGCCCACAGGCCCAGCAACTCACTCCCTCAAGGTGCTTAGCTGTGGCTAAGAAGTTATCCTAACTTTGTCCTCTATTAGCTTTTTACTGCATATAGTCCACCCAGCATTTTTATTGTATATCTGTGACTCCACAGCAACACTATAAACTTTCTCAGTCAGTGAAGTCATACAGGGAACTCAGGACAGTGTGTGGACAATTTTTCAACAAACTAAGGCAGTGGAAGTAAAGGATTTGGTTGCTGGTGGTGATTTTGAGCAGCTGCCAAAATTTTATTTATGGAGAGGTCTATATAATAAGTTGCTTTTTATTTTCCCTTTGGAACATCACTGGCAATGTAGAAGTTGCAGCTTTTACAACAATGAGGAGGACGGACTGAGGGGGTATAGAATAAGCCTTTCGGTATAGCTTTTTATCTGCTTCAGGATGAGGGCCAACTTCCTTTGTGTGGTATAAAACCCCTCATAAACTGACTTCTGCTTCCCTTGTCAGTATTTTTATTTTATTTATTTACCACCACTTGCCCTCCTGTCTCCTGTCTTACAGTTTCTCCATAAGTGCCATGTGCTGGGTCCTTTCTTGCTGCAAAACCTCTGCACAAGCTATCCTCTTTGCCAGGACCCACTCTCCAGTGCAGCCTTTAGTGTGGCAGGGGTCACAACACATGGGTGTTGTTGGGTTTTTCAGTTTACTATACCTAAGGTCTAGGGTTGAAACTCCAGCTTCCAGCAGGGGGCTGGATAGACAGAAAGTTCTCAACAAAGTTTTGTTGAATGAATGAGTGAATTTTAAATGATTGATCCATCTTTCCAAGTGACAGTTTGGTGTGTCCAGATCTTCCTGCCTCTGAGGAACCTCTCCTTAAGGTCTATATTCCTGGAAAGGGGAGTGACAAGCCACATAAGAAAATTAATCCATTTCAAAAAAGGAGGCTGTGGCACAGTGGTTAAAGTGCCTGGCTATTAACCAAAAGGTTGGTGTTTCAAACCTTTCCTTTTGCTCTGCAGGAGAAAGACGTGGCAGTCTGCTTCAGTGAAGATTACAGCCTTGAAAACCCTATGGGGCAATTGTATTCTGTCCTATAGGGTCATAGGAGTCAGAATCCATTTGATGGCAAAGGTTAAAGCAACAGAGAAATATGACCTCCAGGACCACTCCAGAACCATGACTCTCTAAGCTTCATGCACCCCAGGCTCAACAGGTATAGTGAACAAGTGTTATAATACAGTAAGAGTGTGTTAACATTGCAGTACACTAGGAGCTCTGGTGATGTAGTGCCTAAGGCATTTGACTGCTAACCAGAAGGCTGGCGGTTCAATCTTCCTAGCCACTCCTCAGAAGGAAAATTGGCCATATCTACTTCCACAGTGATACTGCCTCAGAAACCCAGGGAGGGGTCGCTATGAGTTGGATCCAACTGGAGGGCAGTGAGTTTGGTTTTTTTTGGAGTGTAATAATAAGTTTGTTAACATAAACAAGAAATATGAATTGTAGTGAACAAATGTTTAAACAAGTGTGATAAGACAAAGGTGTGACAGAAGTAACTAAGGGTGTAGACAAGCTAACAGAAAAGACAGAACAAGTCTGGTATAGAAAGACAAGATGGAAAAATGCTGATTATGGAGTATATAAGGACCAGCAAAATGGCTGCGCTGTCAGTGAAGGCAAACACAGGTATACAGGTGGCACAACATACACAAATTCAACAATTCTACAGGTACTATTCGGTGGCATTGACTACAGTTTTTGTGCTGTGAAACCATTCTCACTTTCCTTTTCCGAGTTGTTCCTTTATTAATATAAACTTACTGCCCCATAAGGAGCTCTGGTGGCGTAGTGCCTAAGGAATTTGACTCCTAACCAGAAGGCTGGCAGTTCAAACCCACCAGCCACTCCTTGGAAGGAAGGTTGGGCAATCTACTTCTGTAGTGATACTGCCTC
>NW_006921879.1:4425135-4432120 GCF_000298275.1 Orycteropus afer afer
ATAGTTACCTCTTCCCTGTGTCCATCCCTCCATGCACTCCTGCCCCCTGAGCTGTTTCCCTGTGCATAAATAGCCCTTCTTTCTCCCATGATTGTTCTCTCCAAGGAGTGTATCTACCTCAGGTAAATGTTCACCTCATATGCCTGTCTATTGTTGGCTGGAAGCCACAGGAGTGGGTTTAATTCCAGACCTGAAGGGCAGCTAGGGGCCATAGTCTCAGTGGTTCCACCAGTCTCTATAAGAGCAGCAAACCTGGTCCCCTCAGTCCCCTCCTTTTTTTTTTTCCAAATGACTTTGAATTTTGTTCCACATTGTTCTCCTTCTCTATCTAGAATCTCCTACATAGATCCCTTCTGAGTGGTTGACAGTGGTAGCCTGGCACCATTTAGCTCTTCTGGTCTCATAGTTATATAGGGTGTGGATTGCATGGTGTACAGTTGCTTGGACTAATTGTTTCCATGAGTCTTTGGTTTTCTTCATTCTTCTTTGCTCTGGAAGAGGAGAGACCCATCATTGCCTCTAGATGGGTGCTTGTAAACTTTTAAGATCCCAGTTGCTACTCGCCAAAGTAGGAGGTGGAACAATATTTTGTGCAGTATGTTATGCCAATTGAGCTTGATGTCCACTGCAACTATGGTCCCGAGCCCACAGGTTCAACCACTTGGTCCCTCTGGGGAGCTGGATGTGGCCAAGAAGTGACTACAAACTCATCCCTTGTCAGCTCTTCTATACACCTGGGAATTCTTACAGAATATACAAATACACTTGAACCATTGTCTGCCAACCCTATACATGGTCTTGGGTACACTCCCCCCTGCATAGACATACCTAACAGTTCAGCCTCTCCACCCATCTATCCACCCATATACCTGTGTTTGCCTTCACTGACAGCGCAGCACTGTATGTGCAAAAGGGTTCATCTTTGTTGTCTGCACATCTCATGCACCTCTCTACGTCTTCCTCTTCCTCAATGCCACCATGTTGATCACTCACATTTGGTACATTTCCCTCTATATAGATAGTTCTTACAAGAACATAATGCTTAAGTCAGACATTTTTTGTTGTTAAGCTTAAACTTAACTAGTTTGGATCAAACAATGTATTGCATTGGGTGTATCTGCTGCAAAAGACCTCTTTAAAGTGTTAAAGAGCGAAGATTTCACTTTGAAGACTAAGGTGCACTTGGCCCAAGCCATAATATTTTCAGTAGCCTCGTATACTTGCAAGAGCTGGACAACAAATAAGGAAGATCAAAGAAGAATTTATGCATTTGAATTATGGTGTTGGCAAAGAATATTGAATATACCACGGACTGTCAAAAAATAAAGAAATTGTCTTGGAAGAAGTATAGCCATAATGCTCCTTTGAAACAAGTATAGTAGAGACTTCGCCTCTTGTACTTTGATCACGTTCTCAGGAGGGACCACTCCCTTGAGAAGGACAGTATGCTTGGTAAAGTAGAGGGTCAGTGAGAAAGGGAAAGGCCCTCATGAGATGGACTGAAACAGTGGCTACAACAATGGTTTCAAATACACTAATGATTGTGAGGATGGTGCACGTCCAGGCAGTGTTTTGTTCTGCTGTACATAGGGTAGCTATGAGTTGTAACTGACTCATCAACACTTAATAACAACAAAGCTTAAACTATTGTTTGGTTTAAAGATGACTTCAAGGGATATTTTTGATTTAAGGTTTAAAGATAATTTCAGGGCCATAGTTTCAGAGCTTCATCCAGCTTCCATAACTCCAGAACATCTGCATTGTTTCTTTTTTTCTTGTCTGACTGCAAAAGCTTAATTGGGTTGTGTACAAAGATAGTCCAGAAGCATAGGGTTAATGTTGTGAGGGACAGGAGCCAGTGAATATTAGCTCCGGCATCCTGTTCTCTGGGTGGAAAAATCTGTAAGATACCTGTATGATTCTTATTAGGTCCCTGCAGTGCCGTGAATTACTTCATATGGCCCTTCTAGCCATGGTCTTGTGACTCCCACAAAATGACAGGGTGAGTCTATGTATATAAGGTGCTTGTGGCTCATAAAAAGAATTGGACAACATGCAAATAAGGTGCATGGTACCCTTGTAGTGGTGGGACTATGCAAATAAGCTGCATGGAACCCTTTTAGAAGATTGGTCAGTTTTGCTACCCCACTAGGTTTAAAAGGAGCCAATCCCAGAGGCAGAAGGGGACCTCACTGCCATCAACAAGATGTATTCCACTCCTGGCTCTTCTTCTTGATGGTAGTGACTGCTTTTGTTCCTTAGAGTGAAGTCCAAACTCTACTGTTGTAGATAAAGTGCTTCTTCAACTGGTGACTGAAATTTCATGTAGGAAATTGTTCCTGACAGTTTAACTTCTTACTTGCCTGGGGACAAATATACTTTAATCTGTGATTAGTTGAATTCAAAAGTGAATGGGTTTCTGATTTTTCTTTGGAAGCAATATCAATAAGGAAGTCTGTAGGTGGCCCAAATGGTTGTGATTGGCTACTCACCTAAGATTGGCAGTTCAGATTTGAACCCACCCAATAGTGCCATGGAAGATAGGCCTGGCAATCTGCTTCTGTAAAGATTACAGCCAAGAAAACCCTACAAAGCTGAAGTTCTACTCTGCAACAGCTGGGACTACCATGAGTCTAAACCGATTTGGCAGCAATTGTTTTTTTTTTTTTTTTTTTTTGACATTGACAGAGAGAAAGGGTGTTGCTGGATATTTGGGGTATATGGGGAAATGGTTCCTGCTGGGAGGCAAGAGCATAATAGTCCACTACTCTTGACCTAGCTCAGCTTGATTGCAGTCCAAGGTGTCCAAATGTTGGTTTAGAAAGGCACCAAGAGTTTTAAAGAACTTCAAGTGTGCAAAATCCAAGCTTTGTGATATGAAAGAAAGAAGAGAAAGACACAAGAAGAATAGAACTATCTCTCAAAGACTGTGGGGGCCAGTAGAGATCTATTTGTTTTGTTATCAAAGAGCTGTAATAACACACAACTGTTTGGCTTGCAAGCGCATTATTTTTGGCTGTATCAGCTGACACTTCTCAGGGAAGAGTGGACCAGGGTCTTGTCAGAGTGAGAGAGAAGGTAGACTCTAGAGATTAGGAGGAAGGGCAGGGAAGGATACCATTGTGATGTGGGGAGTGGGCAGGACCATCTGATGGGTATCTCAACTAGACTTTCTTGACTTGCAAGTTTTTCTCTGTGTAGCCAGGGATCTGGAGTTGGCAACCTCTGCATTGTAACAGAGGGTGGAGAGGGGGGATGGAACCATCTGTTAGAAAGCAGAGATTCCTAGATTAGTGAAATGGCTAAAGAACTGAATCTCCAGAGGAGCCTCATTTCCCCAGAGTGTTCCCACAAGTTCATTTCCAAGGCCAAACATCCTTTCCCCATAGATTCTTTTCATTGCCATGGAAACAGTCTGCTGCTCTGTCCAGTGGAGAGTTTGAGCAGCAGGCACCATGACAATGTGTGGGTGTGGAAGAACAGCTCCAAAGCTTCCCATAAACCAGAGCAAGGACAGAGATCCAGAGACCCTGTGATTTTCACAAGTGTGATGAGTGTGAATCTTACTTAGTTTAGCAGGGGGCCACCAGGAGCTGGTGGGAGTTGAGGTCTTGGACCGCTGAAGGCTGTCAGCTACTTCCTTTTTCTAACCACTGTTTTGCTTGTCCTTGGTTAGAACAGCTGGAAGGTGCCTGGAGTCATGGCAAAGAGCGGGGAAAACCTACTAGCTCTGGGTATGGAGTTGGTGAAGTGGGCAAGAGCATAGCGCTAAGAGATGGTCCACAGAAAAATGAATGATTTTCTACAGAAATCATTCCACCCCCTCCTAGGGTAGGGGCAATGAAAGACTGCTGCCATGTTGAAGGCAAGGCAAGTCCTGATCTCCATGTTGGGACATCCTGCTTTATCTAATCAATGGGACTTGTCTGTGGTGTGTAGCCCCTGGGTAGTGCAAAAAGTTAATGCGCTGGGCCTCTAACTAAAATGTTGGATGTTTAAGTCTACCCAGAGGCACCTGGTGATCTATTTATGAGAAATCAGCCATTGAAAACTCTATGGAACATAGTTCTAGTCTGACACACATAGGGTCTCTATGAGTTGGAATTGACTTGATGGCAATTGGTACTTGGTTTTATTTGTGATATGAACCCAGAGGCCTGCTATGCCCTCCCCGACTGTCTCCAGTGCTTGCTGACTTCTACTGGAGCCTGCTCAACACAGGTGGATCCAGTGACCTCTGTGTTCCTCATGGGTCCTTTCTCTATTCCATCTGACCTTGGCTTCCTGACTCCCATTCCAGTGTTTTTCTCTCACTACTCCATGACTTGGTTATTGAGAGAAGAGGGTTGTGTGTCTGCTGCAGCCCTCACCCAGGAGGGCTGGAGAGGAGCAGAATAGCCATAAGATCTGCCTGTTGCTGGAGTGGGGGTAAGTGGCATAAGAAAGGCACAAACTTGCTCTGAGACTTGAGCACTCTTTTCTGGGGACTATCCATGTGAACCACCACTCATCTGTCACTTTGTTGTCCTGTGGTAGCTTGCATGTTGCTGTGAAGCTGGAAGCTATGCCACCAGTATTTCAAACACCAGCAGGGTCAGCCATGGTAGACAGGTTTCAGTGGAGCTTCCAGACTAAGACAGACTGGAAAGATGACCTTGTGAAGATCACATTTTAGGGGGCAGCTTGGAATCTTAAATACATCCCTTAGGGCTAAACTGATGATCAAATTTTGATAAGAGACACAGGTTACATGACTCCAATTCTGGAGGACTGTGTTAGACTGGGTTCTCTAGAGAAACAAAACCAGTAAAGCTTATGTGTATATAGAGAAAGAGAAATTTATCTTAGGAAAATGGCCCACACACTTATAGAAGCTGGCAAGTCCAAAGTTCTTGGATCAAATGTCAAGCTGGAGGCTTTTCCTGACTCTTGCAGCTGCAGGGGCTGAGGAGCTCAAGGTTGGCAGGCAATATACTGGCTGTTGACTCCAACAAATGATGAATCCAAGATCTCCAGGCTGAATGGTGCATTGTTCGCTCATGGACAGTTGTAGGCAGCACAACAAAACCCCAATCCACGGAAGAGTGTCTCTTCTCCCAGGATGTCCATAAATATACTGGAAGCAGGTCACACCCCTAGGGAAACTCCCTTTCAATGGACTGGCTGCTCAAAACATATTCATCTGATCCCATCATGGGAATAACCACATCACAACTGCTTAAACCACACAGAATTGTGGTCCAGCCAAATTGACACAAGGCTCCAACTACCACAAGGACCACCCTTTTGAGACTCAGTTTTCTCATGGGTAAAATGGGGATAACCTTGTGGGACTGTTGTAAGAATTAAGTGAATTAACATCTGGGTCTGGTTTATGGTAGATATTAGCTATTATTATATGTCTTAATACCCATGTCCTCATACCCATCCTACTGTTGTTTTACTCTCTGCAGACTCTTCATCCCTACTACCTCTCAGCAGGTGGGTTGCTTATTCCTATCAACTCCAGGAACCTATTCCCTTTTCTTCCATTCTGTCCACTGATTGTCTGGGGGAATGAAGGTGCCACAACACCCAATCCTACTCCAGAGCTATTCTTCCTCATCTCCTAGTGATCACCAGCAGGTGAAGTTGGCCCCTCAACCTATCCACATCTGGATGAGAGAGAAGCTTCCTCAGGCAATCCTGATCATTTATGGAATTTTCCCCCTCTGTCTAGTTTACATTTCTTTTTCATGGCATCCTTCATCTTCTATCCATCAGGCACAAGATACAGGCTTCCAACCCCCATTATAGTTTCCTATGTAACCAAAGAGTCAACTCTGTGTTCAGAGTTCTGGTCTGAGATCCTTGCTGGCCTCGCCTCTTTTCCCATCACTTCTCCTAACACAAGGGCATGTGTCTATTCCCTCTTGCCCTTGGCCTTCCTGGTCAGCCAGCTTCATCTGAATGTGGACTGGGCAGATAGCAGCTCTTCTGAATCATCCCACCAGGAAGACCTTAGACAAATTGCCAAGAGTTTGTCTTCAGAAGCTCTTCCATCCTGAGTCACCACCCTTTTTGACTGCACCTCATCTACAGTCAAGTGATGTCTTTATGCTTTCTCCCCTCTCCATGTGATAACTTGTTCTCATGAAAGTTCTACAAACTCCTTCATTCTGGTGTGTAAGTAACTATTAGGGCTTAGTTGCTATGAAGGTTAGAAGGTATCCAGGTAGTCATTTTTAATGCTGCAGATTAACAAATATTAAAAACAAACAAACAAACAAAAATATCCTGAGGGTGTGCTACAGTGGATGTTTCTGTGACAATCACTATCACTATCACCATTCTTACTGGTAAACATATATGAGCACCTACTGTGTGCTAAGATAGAAGGTCATAGCAGAGTACAGCAATCAAGAGCACATATTTTACTGATCCCTACCTCATTCATTGCACCAAAATTCCAGAGGGACTAAAGGTTTAGATATGATATAATGTAATTTTTGTTGAGACTTTTGGATTAAGACACACCTTATAGCTCCACGTATAATACCAAAGGACAGAGGACAAACAAGTCACCTAAAAGGAATGATTAAATAAGTTACAGTATATCCATTTTTGGAATACTCTATATCTGTTAAAAAGAATGTTGTTGTTATGTGCTGTCAAGTGGAACCTGACTCATAGTAACTCCTACTTGGGTTTCCAAGGTGGTATCACTATGGAAGTAGATTGCCCAACCTTCCTTCCAAGGAGTGGCTGATGGGTTTGAACCGCCAGCCTTCTGGTTAAAAGGCAAGTGCCTTAGGCACTACGCTACCAGTTGTTGTGTTGTTAAGTGCCGTCGAGTTGTTTCCGACTCATAGCGACCCCATGCACAGCAGAACGAAATACTGCCCGATCCCGTGCCAGCCCCACAATCCCTGCTATACTTGAGCCCATCATCGCAGCCACCATGTCAATCCATCTCGTTGAAGGCCTCCCCCTCTTTCGTTGACCC
>NW_006921880.1:0-1202 GCF_000298275.1 Orycteropus afer afer
CAAATTTTATGTTATATATATTTCACCACATGGAAGGAAGACTGAGCAGTCTACTTCTGTAAAGATTTACTGCCTCAGAAACCCAAAGGTGGTTGCTGTGAGTTGGAATCAACTAGATGGCAGTCAGTTTGGTTTTGGTTTTTATATTTCACCACAACACATTTTTAAACATTATTTAAATAGATAATGTCTGTGAAAGATAAAAGGCAGAGGAAGTGGAATTGAGCAGAGGAGCTCAATTCCCTTTAGACCACAATATTGGTCTCACACTTGCTGTTGTTGTATGCTGTCAGGCAATGGTGTCACTAGGCTGGTATCACCCAGTGCAGTAACTCCTAGTGCCACCCCCATCCCATGGGCAGGGCTGGCTGGAGAACCACTCCTCCTACCTATTCCCTGTGGGTGGAGCAGCCTGGCCCCCACCCTGCTCCTCACGCAGGACCAAGCTCTGCAATGTGCAGCCGCACTACTCCTGGCCCTGCCTGTACCCCATGACTCCCCACAGCTTCTCTCTTCTCCTGTTGGCAAGGCAGAGACTCTCCTCTCTACTCAGTGGCAGGTGCCACATTCCATCTGCCTGCACCCTGACTGACAAGTTGAGGGGTAGTTGAAGAGTTATACTGAGTGATGGCGGTAGGCGGGGTGGGGGTGTGATGGTGGTGGTGGTGGTGACCAGTTACCACACGGGATGATGGGTGACATCAACCCTAGTAATGTGACTGCCTTGGTGACCTCTCTCCTTCAACACCAGCCCACCCGCTGCTGCCACTGAATGTGGGATCATTTTGGTATCACTCCCTCTGACAGCCTGTACCTCTGACAGGGGGTACAGTACACACTCCTCCCTCCAGCATCCCCCTAGTGATGTCATTGCCATTGGGTTGACCCTATAGGACAGATTAGAACTGCCCCATAAGTTTTCCAAGACTGTAATCTTTAAGGAAGCAAATCACCAGGTCTTTTCTCCCTTGGAGCTGCTACTGCATTCCAGCCATTGGCCTTTCAATTAGCACCAGAGCATTCAACCATTGTGACATCAGGGGTCCTTGGTCTGACACTCCAAGGAAAAGGGAAAGAAGAAGGTTTGGCAGGAAGAGACTCAGACCACAATGGAGATCTAACATCTCAGCCAACCCAACAGAGATTTCCAAAGTGAAGGCTGTGCAGCAGAGGAGTCTCTTGGGCAGAAAAGGTCAGGCCCT
>NW_006921880.1:1632-4056 GCF_000298275.1 Orycteropus afer afer
TATCAGAGTTCCTTTCCATGGCTGCCACTCTCCCAAAAGTAATTTTCTCCCAGGAGGCTTTCCCATTATCAGCTCCTAACCTGACAATTACATCTGAGTTGAATCACAGAATCCTGTACTCCCCCATCACTTCACATTCACACTTAGTGCAATTGGTTTTTTGCTTGTCTGCATCTCCCACTAAAATAAGAACAGGGGCTGTGTAATCATATTTGCCATTATATCCCCAGCCCTAACCAGGGCCTGGCACATAGAAGACATTTAGCAGATGGTTGTTGAGTGAAAGTATGAATGAATGAATGATTACCAGCTGCCTCCATTCCCTTAAACTTCTACAGAATTAATAAACTAATATTGAATCTAATGGATATATGAAAATAGAAGTAACATTAAGCACTATCATCAGGCCAGTGTCAGTTTACTGGTTGCTGAATTTTCCAGACTGATTTGGGCTAATAGTTATAGCCATTTTTCACACTAGATTTGGATGTAACTGAGGTGTTATTTAGAAGAAATCTCCCAAATTTCTATTTCAGGTCACAGAGAAACCTAATGAGGATATAAAACTTCAAAGAGTCCAGAAGAAATTTGAGACACACAAACATACACACCTACACACCATCTTGTAAACATCTAATAGACAACATCTAGTAGAAAACTAATCCCATAATTAATTTATCTCATAATTAATTTTATCTCAAAACCCCCCAGATCTTCTAACCTCATGACTAAGCCAAAAATGATATGGCAATCCTATAGAGATGTGAAGGACAACATAAAAGAAACACTTCTAGTTTCCCTCTAGACCCATGACGGTTTCTTAACCTTGGCTGTGAAACAGAATCATCTAGTGGTTAAAAAAAAAAAAAAAAAAAAAAAATTCTAATGCTCAGAACCCATCTCACACCAAATACATCAGAATTTGGGGTAGGGTAGGATGAAAATCAGGCAATAATATTTCTTTTATTGATTCCAATGTAAAGCCATGGTTGAAAGCCACTAACCTGGATTCTCCCTTACTGAACCCTCTCATTGAGCAATACTGTGTGCCAGACTCACAGGTACGAGTTGGAATCAACTTGAAAACATACAGTATATGCCAGACACTGTATGAACCACTATCTTTTCCTTTAAAATATTGATATAAAGTCATCCATTTTATATGAATGGGCCTGAACCCTGGAGGAGAAACAATTTTCTAAGCCCTCATTATTAACTCTATGCAGTCAGGGCACTGAGAGAGTAAGAAAAATGTTGTTGTACTCACTTGCTTAGACTATCCCTTTAATACCTAAAGAGAATCCTTTAACTCAATTGTTTTTAAGAACACTGGTAGTAAGACTATCAGTAACTACAGATTCCATTGATGAACTCTACAGAGTTTAATTTATGCAGTACAATTTAAATATGATGTGATAGCAATTATTAATGTGTGATAGCAATTATTAATGTGTGAGGGTTCACAGCCTTCTTCTACTTTGGGCAAAGTAGTAGAAGGCACTTTGGCACTCAATGCTTTATTCCTCCCTTTCCTTCTATGAAGAAAAGAAAAAGAACTGACTCATGAGTAAAGCAATTAGTATAAAATAAATTTAATCCTCAGGGTGCTTTGTAGGGTTCAGGGATGTGAGTCATCTGAGTCCGAACAAAACTACACATGGCCAAGGGATGAAGAGAGCAGACAGCCAGAGAATTTTGTTACAGTAGAAGAAAAAACCTCAAGGAACTTGTGGTTGTTATGTGCCATCAAGTTGGACCTGACTTATAGCAACCCCTCCTTAGGTTTCTAAGACGGTATCACCATGGAAGTAGGTTGCTCAACCTTCCTTCTGAGGAGTGGAACTTAGGTGCTAAATATAAATAGGATAAGAGATTTTAATGAATTTCTGTGGACTGAGTTTTTGGCTCCCATTTAGCATAAAGACTAAAACTTCTTATGAGCCATGTTATCAAACTCTACCATGGAAAAGACTCATGGGCTATGGCCTTATAAGAGTGTTAGTGCTTCTGTCCTACCTCCTAGTTCATTGCATAGTCCCTAGGGTCTTAAAAGATTACAAGTGGCTAGCCAAGGAAAAATAATTGGTCTCTATTCACCTGGAGCAACAGAGGAGGAAGAGTCGGGAAAAGGAAGAGGAAATGGAATGTTTGGCTAATTGCCTCCAAGAACAACTGTCTCCTTTGCCATGAGACCAGAAGAACTGGATGGTATCTGGCTATGATTATTAAACATTTTGATCAAAGATTCTGTAGAAGAATCCTGATCAAACAGGGGAAAATGCAGAACAGAAATTCAAGTTCTCATGGACTCCAGACTTTCTGGAGCCAAGGAAACTGAATGAACTCACAAAACGATTGCCTTCAAGTAATCTTTAAACCTTAAACCAAAAATATCCCCTGAAGTCTTCTTAAAGCCAAATGCTA
>NW_006921880.1:5111-5638 GCF_000298275.1 Orycteropus afer afer
TCATATTAATAAATCTGAACTACATCTTAAGGACAATGGAATCCCCTGCAGCAGTACAATTCCAGTAGACCTTTCTGAGATGAAAATGTACTATATCTGCATTGCTCAATATGGAAGACACTAGCAACCTGTGGCTATTGAGCACTTGAAATGTGGCTAAAGCTACTGAAGTTCTAAATTTTTAATTTCATTTAATTTTAATTTATTTAAATTTAAATAGCAAACATGGCTGGTGGCTACTCATATTGGATAGGCAGTATAGCCCTACAACACTGTTATAATCACAGGATACTGTCATTGTCAAGTTTTATATTTGCATACAGTTATATACCCTTATAGCTCCCTGGTGGCATAGTGGTTAAGTGCTTGGCTGGTAATCAGATCACTGGTTCAAACCCACCAGTGGCTCTGAGGAGGAAAGGTGTGGCAGTCTGCTCCCATAAAGATCCCATGGGGCAGTTCTTCTCTTTCCTATAGGGTTACTATGAGTCAGAACCAACTCCACAGCAACAGGTTTTGTTTTGATA
>NW_006921880.1:6248-7499 GCF_000298275.1 Orycteropus afer afer
CAGGAAAGAAAATCCAAAGAGACCACCAGCTGTCTGGGAATCCAAGCTTTGTTTCTCTTGATCTTTTAATCTTGCAGCAAAAGATTTACAAATGACTCCATATCCTTTAAGTCAGACTCAGATTGTTAAGGATGGCCCCAACAACTGGGAAGAACTCCAAAGGGCATATACGGAAAAAGGGAAGAAAACACTTCTTGACAAGGATGACTTAATTCCCTAATTGATAGTCATCTGCCAAGAAAATGTTGGGTGCTCTGGTTTCAGAAGTCTTTATTTCAAAGGCTTTGAAATTGCATGAGATAGCCTAGATTAAGTCCCAGCTATCAGAAGCTACTTTACCTAAAAGCTTTACCATGCCATAGACTAGAATAGTGACATTTTCCTTGTTAAACAAGTGACTAAATTCTAAACACATGAGCAAAACGATTACTCTTCTAGTCAGTAAGCATTATATATGTTACTAAGTGCCTAAGGCACTTGACTGCTAACCAGAAGGCTGGCAGTTCAAACCCACCAGCCACTCCTTGGAAGGAAGGTTGGGCAATCTGCTTCCATAGTGATACTGCCTTGAAAACCCAAGGAGGGGTCACTATGAGTCAAGTTCCACTCGACGGCACATAACAACAGCATGCCTCAAAAATGTATGAAAGTACATTTCCTTCCATTTTTATGGTCCTTATCTTTCCACAGGGAGCTCTGGTTGCCATAGTACCTTAGGCATTTGACTGCTAACCAGAAGGCTGGTGGTTCAAACCCACAAGCCACTCCTTGGAAGGAAGATTGGGCAATCTACTTCCATAGTGATACTGCTTCGGACACCCAAGGAGGGGTTGCTATGGGTCGGGTCCTACTCGATGGCACATAACACCAGCAACCACAAGAAGGTTATGGTTTGCTTTCAGTGTTTATCTTATCCATCTATCTCTTGATGTATACCCCTCTACCACGACCAGCTTTGTAGTTCTTTGAATACACCAGGCTTCCCGCCCCACCCTCACCCCCCCCACCCCTGTCTCTAAGTCTTTGCACATGCTGCTCCCTCTACATGAAAACTCTTCCTAAACTCACCCCACTTAACCTCTTCACTTCCATCAGGTCTCAAGTACAATTCACTTCCTTAGAAAACGCATTTCCAATTCAACCTACCTATCCTAGGGTAGTGCCCAAGGCACTTGACTGCTAACCAGAAGACTGGTGGTTCAAACCCACCAGCAACTCCTCGGAAGGAAGGTTGGGCAATCTACTTCCATA
>NW_006921880.1:9029-10921 GCF_000298275.1 Orycteropus afer afer
TTCCAGTCAGTTGGCCAGGTAGCTGTCTTCCAAATCTCTTGGCATAACCAAGTGAGTGCCTCCAATGGGGCATCTGTTTGTTGAAATATCTCAATGGGTATTCCATCAATTCCCAGAGCCTTGTTCTTCACCAATTCTTTCATTGTAGCTTTGACTTCCTTCTTCAGTACACTTTGTTCTAGATCATATGCCACTCCCTCAAATGGATGAAGATCAACCTTCCTTTTGGTACAGTGATTCTGTGTTTTCCTGCCATCTTCTCTTGATGTTTCCTGCATCATTCAATATTTTGCCCATAGAGTCTCTCAATATTGCAACTCAAGGCTTAAACTGCATGGGGTCAGCTATTATAATCCTGTTCATCACTGTACAGGATTCACCACAGTATTTGGCAAATGTTAATTAGATGCTCAATAAATAAATGGATTTTTTTTCATTTTAGCTTTAGTTATCTAACTTCTTCCTACCTTCCATCTTGCAGCATCATATGCTACACTATTAAATAGTTTTACAAAATCGTAAACAACTCACAAGAAGAAACCCTAAACCTGTACATAGTTGATTAACTCTAATATTCCTTATTCAGCCACCTTTAAGATCTGATAGACCATCTGGTGGTAAATCATTAAGTCCCAAGCAGCTACAAACATGTTCAGACCCAGCAGGTATACCTGGTCTGATATCCAACCAGTCTCCTGGCTGTCACAGAAATTCCTCCATCCACTTCAGAAATGTGCTCACCAGAGAAAGACGATGCTTGGTTTCCTGTATTTATGAGTCACTGAATTTTCAGGATGACTTTGATCAATAGAAACAGACATTATATTCTTAAATGAAGGCAATAGTGATGTGACTCACTGTCAATTTGGGAATGAGGAAAATAAGATTGCTTTCAGAAAATTATTTTAATATGGAGATATGCTAAGTTACCTTAAGGAGAATGGTTTGCAGAACAGTGAGACTTGATTGTAATCAGCACTATGGAAATATCTTAAATATATGTTGATCAAAGGGGATTGATCAATGAGAGACATAAAAAGAAGCAACAAACAGCAGCAGAAGAGGTCTCAGGAAACAAATTTTCAGGAACTGTAGTCACATTGGCAAAACCTTTCTTCCCTCATGAGAGGGTTGATCCAGCTGTGTCTAATGATATTTAATATCACTTACATCTAATTCTCCTCCTTTTGAGTCCATGCTCACCAAGCTACATTTTATTATGATTTTGTTTGCCACTTAAGTCTATCTACTGGGAAGGAGTATGTCAGTCTTGCCAATATGCACATTACTGTTGGCCTAACAGTTCTGTTTCTCATTGGAAAGTCATGAATTAACACATCAGCCTTGGGAACTTACTTAACCTGAGTGGTCTCCCAAAAGGCACAGGTGCTTGTTAGGAAGCCAAAATCAGATGTCAAAGCATGTACAGCTGGATCAGTCCCAAAGCCTGGTGTATGTTCACAGAAGGCTGCCCAGGGCAGCCTCCTGAAGAGGATCACTTGCTGTTCCTGGAAAAAGGTGAATCTTGTTCTACATCATTTTCAAATTTACAACAGAGACTAAAGTGTGGGGAAATACCTGTTAGAACCAATCACATTCTCTTAGGGATCCTTTTGAATACTTAAGTTTAAGACTTGAAATCCAACCTGGTCACATTGTGGTAATGGAAATTTATGACTCAGGAAAGACATTGAAAATTGCTAGGAAGACAAGGAAAAGGAAAATGGAAGAGAAAGTAAGAGCAGTCCCTACTTCATAGGGTTGTTGTTGAGGTTTAAATGAGATAATACAGCAAAATGCATTGTGCTTGAAATATACAGGTGGTCCTTGACTTATGACATATTGAGTTATGATGAACCACACTTATGACTGTTCTTTTTTGTTTTTTTGTA
>NW_006921880.1:11672-12800 GCF_000298275.1 Orycteropus afer afer
GTGTCCAAAGCAGCAGGGCTGGAGAAAGGGAATTAAAAACCAGGAACCCGGACAGAGGAGCAGTCAGCCTCAGGAGTCCAGGTGAGGAGAGAGAACCCTGGCACATCCAAAGCAGCAGGACAGTAGAGTGGGAGGACGGGGATTAAAAGGCAGGAACCCGGACAGAGGAGCAGTCAGCCGCAGGGATCCAGGTGAGGAGAGGGAACTCAGGCACACCCAAAGCAGCAGGGTGGGGGAACAGGTGAAAGGGGATTAAAAAGCCAGGAACCTGGACAGAGGAGCAGTCAGCTGCAGGGATCCAGGTGAGGAGAGGAAACTCAGGCACACCCAAAGCAGAAGGGCTGGAGAAAGGAAATTAAAAACCAGGAACTCGGACAGAGGAGCAGTCAGCTGTAGGGATCCAGGTTAGGAGAGGGAACTCAGGCACACCCAAAGCAGCAGGGTGGGAGAACGGGAGAAAGGGGATTAAAATGCACAGGAATCTGGACAGAGGAGGAGTCAGCCTCTAGGACCCAGGTAAGGGTGGTACGAGAGGTTTCCAACAGGGAGATAAACTTGTTTGTCAGTTTGTCCTACCATGGTGACGTGTTGATGTGAGTTTTGAGGCTGGGCCACTGGTGTTTCAAACCCAGAGGGATGCACATGGTGCACAGGTATCAGCCCAGCTTACAGACTGAGACAGACTAGGAAGAAGGAAGAGGCCATCCACTTCTCAAAGAATTGTCCAGGGAAAACCTTATGATAGCAAAGAAACACCATTTGATACATTACCATGAAACTTTATGAATAGTCCAGTTAGGTTAGAAGGCTGTCAAAATAGGACTGGGAAAGAGCTGCATCATCTGAGTAAACCCAGCTTTATTCATATGGATAAGGTAAAGCTTTCGAGACCTCCATTTGCTGATGTGGCACCACTCAAATTGAAGAGAAACAGCTGCAGACATCATCGGAACATGGAATGTATGAAGTATGAATCTAGGAAAATTGGAAGTTGTCAAAAATGAAATGGAATGCATAAAGATTGATATCCTCGGGATTAGTGAGCTGGAATGGACTGGTTTTGGCCATTTTGAATCAGACAACCATGTGATCTACTATGCCAGGAATGACAGTTTGAAGAGGAATGGC
>NW_006921880.1:41289-58446 GCF_000298275.1 Orycteropus afer afer
TCCTTCTGTCTTCTTTTGATGCTTCCTTCATCATTCAATATTTTGCCCATAGAATCTTTCAATATTGCAACTTGAGGCTTAAATTTTTTCCTCAGGTCTTTCAGCTTAAGAAATGCCAAGCATGTTCTTCCCTTTTGGTTTTCTAACTCCTGGTCTTTCCACATTTCATTATAGTTAATTGGCTTTGTCTGCTCAAGCTGCTCTTTGAAATCTTCTATTCAGCTCTTTTATCTTGTCATTTCTTCCATTTGCTTTAGCTACTCTTCACTCAAAGGCAAGTTTCAGAGTCTTTTGTGACATCCATTTTGGTCTTTTCTTTCTTTCTTGTCTTTTTAATGACCACTTGCTTTCTTCATGGATGATGCTCTTGATGTCATCCCACAATTCTTCTGGTTTTCGGTCACTGGTGTTCAATACATCAAATCTATTCTTTAGATGGTCTCTAGATTCAGGAGGGATATACTCAAAGTCATATTTGGGCTCTCGTGGACTTGTTTTAATTGTCTTCAACTTCAAGTTGAACTTGTATATGAGCAGTTAGTTGATGGTCTGTTCCACAATCAGCTCCTGGCCTTGTTTTGGCTGAAGATATTGAGCTTTTCCATCTCCTCTTGCCACAGATGTAGTCAGTCTGATTCCTGTGCACTCCATCTGGTGAAGTCCACATGTATAGTCACCATTTATGTTGTTGAAAAAAGGATTTGAAATGAATAAGTCATTGGTCTTGCAAAATTCTATCATGTGATCTCCAGCATTATTCTGTCACCAAGGCCAAATTTTCCAACTACCAGTGATTCTTCTTTGTTTCCAACTTTTGCATTCCAATTACCAGTGATAATCAACACATCTTGATTGCATGTTTGGTCAATTTCAGACTGCAGAAGTTGATAAAAATCTTCAATTTTCTCATCTTTAGCTTTGGTGGTTGGTGCGTAAATTTGAGCAATAATGGTATTAACAGGTCTTCCTTGTAGGCATATGGATATTATCCTATCATGATAGCCTTGTACTTCAGGACAGATCTTGAAACATCCTTTGTGATGATGAATGTCACACCATTTTTCTTCAATTTGTTATTCCTGGCATAGTAGATCATATGGTTGTCTGATTCAAAATGGCCAAAACTGGTCCATTTCAGCTCACTAATGCCTAGGATATCAATCTTTATGCATTCCATTTCATTTTTTACAACTTCCAATTTTCCTAGATTCATACTTCATACATTCCATGTTCCAATTATTAATGGATGTTTGCAGCTGTTTCTCCTCACTTTCAGTCGTGCCATGTCAGCACATGGAGGTCCTGAAAGATTTACTTTATCCATATCATTATGGTTGGTTCTACACTGATCAGGCAGCTCTTTCCCAGTCCTATTTTGAGTGCCTTGCCACCTAAGGGGCTTATCTTTCTGCACTGTGTCGGACAGTGTTTCCAAGCTATTCATAAAGTTGCCCAGTAATGTATCAGACGTTGTTTCTCTGCTTTTCATAACGTTTTCCCTGGCCAGTTTTTTGAGAAGTGGATGGCCTCTTCCTTCTTCCCAGTTTGTCTCAGTCTGTAAGCGCCATTGAAGCCTGTGCACCATGTGCAACCCTGCTGGTGTTTGAAACACCAGTGGCACAGTCTTAATCCTTACAGCAATGTACAAGCCCCACAGGATGACAAACTGACAGACAAGTTTGTCTCTCTTAGCTGTCTCTCTTAGGCTTCAGACCCTACAACTTGGCATAGGCTTGTCTGCAATAGATGATAAAAAAAAAAAAAGGCCAACACATACAGAAACCTCTCCCCCCTCCCCTTACCTAATTCCTTCCTGCATCCGGCCTCTTTGTGGTCCCCGGCTCCTTCCTCACTTTCCTGGTTCTGGGGGGGCTGGGCCCTGCCTGCCTCTCACCCCTTACCTGGAACTGCTGCTCTGAGTAGAGTAAGTGGTTAATATGTTCAATTGCTAACCTAAAGGTTGGAGCTTCAAGTTAACCCAGAGACACCTCAGAAGAAAGTTCTGGCAATCTACTTCTGAAAAATCAGCCATTGAAAATTCTATGGAAAATAGTTCTATTCTGACACACATAGAGTTGCCATGAGCTAGAATTGACTCCATGGCAATTGGTTTTTAATCTTTATGGATTGAGTGAACAGAGCACAGGCCCAGAAATGAGACAAACTGAGTTCAAAACCCAACTCTGCATTCAGCAAGTTACTCACCTCTCAAAATCTCTCTAAAATAGGAACAACGGCCCCTACTTGCAGTGCATGCTTTTAGCTGGAACTCAGTAAACATCAGTGATTTGCAAGCATAATTCTATTTAAACTTCACAACATCTCTGGGAGGTGGGTATTATTATTAATCCTATTTTATAGATGAGGAAGTCAAAACTATGAAGTAACTGATTAAAAAGTCCCACCTTGCTACTATAAGGCTTCTGAAGTGCTACTGATAAACACTGCAACAGGACGTGATGAATTGCACACATTGAGAAGATGCTGATATGCTCGGAAAATTGGTTCACAGATACTCCAAAAGTACATCCATTTACCACTAGTGGGAGGTAGAAGGGAGAACATTAAGTTAATTTCCCTGCGTTTGTCCTTCTGCAGCCCACCAGTTTCCCTCTCTTCTTTTCATTCTATGCTGACTGCAATTTGTCTGATCTGCAGGTAATTTAGTTGACTAGAGTAGTTATTCTTTTGAGAGCAGCAAGGTTTCTATCTCACTTCTGTTAACAGACCTTGCTGCCTACAGCTCTCACTTGCCATGGTGCATGCACACACACATGTCCCCATGTTCACACATACATACACTATTTTTCACCATACAGTGCCATCTCCCCTCCACTCCACACCCCACCATGGCTAAAGGGTGGGCATAAGTCTTTTCTCTGCTTTATGCTAAATTGGATCTGCTGAGGGCTTTAAACCCTACAATTTGGCATAGGCTTGTCTGCAAAGGATGATAAAAAAGGCCAACACATACAGAAACAGAGACCAGCAGAGAGAAAAGATGTACAGAAGGCATCTCAGGCTGTGATCCCTGTAACTAGGATCTTGGGAGTCTCTGGCTCCTGACCTCCTGAAACCTGGTTGTTCATCTCTTTCTTCAGTTTTGTGAGCTTCTCCGTATCCCTTTCAGGTATATGAGCCTATTTGAGAAAGCAAATTTGAGTTGGGTCTCTGACATTTAGAACCAAAGGAGTTCTGATTTAGTATACAAAACTCTCCCATCAGAAATTTGAGGGGAAAGAGAATCCCAAAAATAAATATACCTTTCATTTTACTGAGCATGGCTCAAACTTGTGTTGAATCCCTACTACATGCCAGGCTCTGTGCTGAGGGATGGCAACCCAATGATGAATAAATATAGCCCCTGCTCAAAAGGAGCTCACAGTCTAGAAGAGAAAGAAAGACACTGAGTAAAACTGCAAGATGTTACCAGTGTTATGATAAAGGTCTGTATACAGAATTATAGGTGTAGGAAGGAAGATGTAGTTAATTCCTCCTGCAGAGTTCAGGAAAGGCTTTTGGAGAGATGAAAATCTTTCCCTGGTCTTTGCAAGACAAGTGTTGTCTAGACTTTTGCTATTGAAAGTGTGGTCCATGGGCCAGCAGTGTCAGCATCACCTGGGAGCTTATTAGAAATGCAGAGTCCTCCTTCCAGATCTGCTCAATCAGAGTCGGCATTTTAACATGATCCCCAGGTGACTGGTATCACACTAAAGTTTGAGAAAGACTGGAGTGAGCAAATAGGAAGTATACAGGAAGAAAAATTCCAGGAAGAGGGACCAGTTTGAACAAAGGCAGGCATGAGAGAGCACTGTAATCCATGGCAGAGGGCATGAGGGAGGATGTAGCATGAGTTAACACAGGTCCAGATGGTGGTTGTTATGTTGTTGCTTGTTGTCCTTGAGTTGGCTTTGACTCATAGTGACCTTATATTTAGCAGAATGAAACATTGCTTGGTCCTATGCCATCCTCACAATTATTGCTATGTTTGAGCCCATTGGTGCAACCGCTGTCTCACTTCATCTCACTGGAAGTCTCCCCCTTTTACACTGACCCTCTATTTTACCAAGCATAATGTTTATCTCCAGTATTCAAGGCAAAGTAAACCAAAGAGATGTTTACTTGTGTTTTATTGTTTTACTTGTGTTTTACCACTTTTGTTGTTGTTGTTTTTTTCCGTCGAGTCGGCCCCGACTCATAGCGACCCCTCCTTGGGTTTCCGAGGCAGTATCACTACGGAAGTAGGATTGCCCAACCTTCCTTCCGAGGAGTGGCTGGTGGATTTGAACCGCCTGCCTTCTGGTTAGCAGTCAAGTGCCTTAGCCACTATGCTACCAGAGCTCCCGTTTTACCACTAGTGGGAGGTAAAAAAAGATGTTTACTTTAGTTTTATTGACTATGCAAAGGCATTTGATTGTGTGGATCATGACAACATTGAAAAGAATGGAAATTCCCAAACACTTGATTGTACTCATGAGGAACCTGTACCTTGACCAGGAGGCTGTCTTTCGAACGGAACAAGGGGACACTACATGGTTTAAAATCAAGAAGGGAGTGTGTCAGGGTTGTATTCTTTCCCCACACTTATTCAATCTATATGCTGAGTAAATAATCTGAGAAGCTGGACTATATGAAGAAAAACATGGCATCAGGATTGGAGGAAGAATCATTAACAACCTGAGATATGCAGACGATACAACTTTGCTTGTTGAAAGTGAGGATGACTTGAAGCACTTACTGATGAAGGTTGAAGAATACAGTCTGCAGTATGGAATATGTCTCAATATAAAGAAAACAAAAATCCTCACAACTGGACCAATGAGCAGCATCACAATAAATGGAGAGAAGATTGAGGTTGTCAAAGAATTCACGTTGCTTGGTTCTACAATCAATGCCAATGGGAGCAGTAGTCAGGACATTAGAAGACACGTAGCATTGAGAAGGTCGACCACAAAGGAACTGTTTCAAGTGCTGAGGAGCAAGGATGTCTTCTTGAGGACTCAGGTGTGCCTGACACAAGCCATGATATTTCCAATCACCTTGTATGCATGCGAGAGCTGGACAATGAATAAGGAAGACTGAAGAAGAGTTGATGCTTTTGAGTTGTGGTGCTGGCGAAGAATGCTGAAAGTACCGTGGACTGCTAAAAGAACTAACAGATCTGTCCTGGAGGAAGTGCACCCGAAATGCTCCTTGGAAGCGAGAATGGCCAGACTTCCTCTCACCTATTTTGGTCATGTTGTCAGAAGGGACCATTCTCTGGAGAAGGATGTCATGCTTGGTAGGGTGGAGGGTCGACGAAAGAGGGGGAAGGCCTTCAACGAGATAGATTGACATGGTGGCTGCAATGATGGGCTCAGGTATAGCAGGGATCATGGAGCTGGTGCGCAATTGGGCAGTGTTTCATTCTGCTGTGCATGGGGTCGCTATGAGTCAGAAATGACTCGATGGCACCTAACAACAACAACAAAATGTTTATCACCAGCAATAGGTCCCTCTTGATGACATGTCCAAAGTAAGCAAGACAAATTCTTCCCATCCTTGCTTCTAAGGAGCATTCTGACTGTCCTTCCTTCAGCGTAGATTTGTTCACTCTTCTGGCAGTGTATAGTATATTCAATATTCTTTGCCAACATCACTATTCAAATACATCAATACTTCTATCTGCCTTTTTTATTGTCCATCTTTTGCATGTATATGAAGCAACTGAAAATAACATGACTTGTGTCAGGTCCACCTTAGTCATCAAAATGACATTTTTGACCATGAAGGCCTTGTAATCCATGCCAAGGAGGCTGTACTTTATCCTATCTGTAATGAGGAACCAACAAAATATGTGTGACATCTTCATATTAGTTGTAGAGTAGGAAATCCTCTGGCAGCAGAGTAATAGATGAAGTTTGGACATGATCCTGAAAAGAGGGGAAGGCACTGAGGGATTTAAGGAAAGAGAGTAACACAATTTGATTGATTTGATGTGATGTTATTTCTTTTAAAATTTTAAAGTTAAATGCCTGACGACACTGTTGAAGATAGACTGGGGAGAGGACAAACACAAATGGAAGGAGATCAATTGGGTAAGAGATGATGAAAATCTGATCTAAAGAAGTAGCAATGGATACACCAATGTTAACTGATTGCAGCATTATTCACAATAGCCAAAATCTGGAAACACTCCAAGCATCCACCAGTAGATGAATAGGTAAACAACATGTTGTATATTCATACAACGGAATATTATTCACTCATAAAAAGGAAAAAAATTCTGATACTTGCTATAAAATGAATGATCCTTGAGAGCACTATGTTGAGTAAAGTAAGTAAGATGCAAAAGGACAAATACTGTATGATTTCCACTTTTGTGAAATATATAGAACAGGCAAATGCATAGAGACAAAAGTTTATTTTTGTGATTATTTATAGTGATTACCAGGGGCTGGGGGGAGGAAGAAATAAGTTATTGTTATTGTTGAAGGGGTGCTGAGTTTCTGTTTGGGGTGATGGGTAATGAAGATGGTTACACAACATGATGGATGTAATTAATGTCACAAAATTGTACACTTAAAAATAGTTAAAATGGTAAATGTATTATTTACCATTATATGTATTTTACCACAATAAAAAAATAGTAGTGAGAATGGAGAGAAAGAGATGGCTCTCAGAGAGAAAGTGAGACAGAATCTGAAGAACTTGCCAGATGGTTAGATACTGGAATTGGGTGAGGCAAGGATTTCTGGTTTATATGACACAAGAGAAATGGTGGAAGGATCAGTAAATAAGTTTTGTTTGAAGTATGCTGAGTTTGTGCTCTCTATGAGATAAATTCATGGAGGTAAACTGACACACTGGTGTTTCAGCTGCATCTTCAGAGGCCATTCTAATGCTCTACCAGAATAACAGCTTCTGGGTGGTGGGATGTGTGATACAACCAGTGAATCCTAATCATGGGTCCATTTCAGTGAGTTCTCAGGTCAGATGCTACGTTGTGTGGGATTCTATGCCTGTGGGTCAGACTCCATAAACTCTTGGACAGTGGTGCTGACTACAGCAGGCTTTATGAAGGAGGAAAGGAAAACCCATATCTGGAATAGATGTCTATTCCTGTAATGAACCACTTTCAGGAAAGAAGGGGCCTGGTGTACTCAGCTTGCTAACAAGTGTCCTGTTGGTCTCCTCAAGATACAGTACATTACTGGAGCTCTGTACTGAGAGTTGTTTTCTCTGGCTGTTGGCGGATTGGACATTCACAGACAGCAGTTAAGTACATCAGCTTTGATAAGTGGAAGTCCATGCTATGAGATCCATGTAACCATCTTTGAAGGCAGATTCATAAGATGACTCCCATGATCCTGCCTCCTGGTATTTACACCCTTGTATAATCCCCTCTCCTTGAGTGTGGACTGGACCTAGTGACTAGCTTCTAATAAACAGACAACAGTAAAAGTAATGGGATGTCATTCCAGAGATTAGGTTATGAGATTATCACTTCCATATTGTTGGCACTCTCTCTTTTTGGTTTCCTCACTTCTTCACTCTGATAAAACTAGTATAGAAAGAGGTCTATGTGGAATGACCTGAGAGTGGCTAGAAAAGGCTATTATGGTTGGTAAAGCAGAGGGCCAACAAAGACAAGGGAAACCCTCCATGAGACAGAGTGACGTAATGGACTCAACAGTGGACTCAAATATACCAATGATCATGAAGATGGCTCAGCACGAGTAATGTTTTATTCTATTATACTTAAGATCACTATGAGGCAGGTCTGACTCGATAGCAACTAACAACAAAACCTTCTAGACAACAAGGGTTTTCAACCAAGAAGGAATGGAAATCATGCAGAAAATGACACAACCATCTGTATCTATATTCCCTGGGGACTGCCAGGGGATTGGGTGGGGTTATTATCTCACAAGAGCAGCTGTGGGAGACAGCCAGCTCCAGTGAGAGAGAAATGTCAGCTCACACTCTAGCAGGACACAGCCTACACCAGAAATTGTTATCTTACCTCCATTGGGGATTAAAGGGGAAGCTTTTTTTGATGTCTATCAAAAACTAGTGGCCTTAGGACCACATCTGGTTTATTTTCTTTGGTCCTACACTGTTGTTGTTATTGTTTTTAATTGAACCAGTATTCAAATATATTAGAAGTCCAGATTCATAGAAATCCAGACTTCCAGGTTTTCTTGTTACATGAGGAGCACTCGATTCCTTGCACCCACATTCCTGCAGCGTTCAGTCAGAGTCACACAGTGACCATACCTTTCACATGAGCCAAGCCCACTCCCACCTATAGGGTTCTACCCTCAATACAGAAGTCAAGTATCAACTGCACCATTGCTTTTCCACCACCCACTATTAGAACTATATATCCATACCTACCAAAAGTGAGAAAATGAATGCTACATTAAGTGGGCTAGAATTTCTGGACAAATAAGACCATCCAATATTTTTCATCTGACACCAGCCAGTTTCAGTCATTTAATGCACATGTCTGAATCTATGATCCCTGATTTAAATGTTTTCAGCCCCTCAGCCTTCCTGATCCAGTTCAATTCTCCTGCCTGAAGCATCCTTTGCCTTTCTCCTGAACTGAGCCTCAGGGCCTTGGTTTCACCGCAGGGGCTGAGCACCACCCGAAGCATAACTGTATCAGCAGGCACCATGAAGGGGGCCATTCTTGGGAAACTGGGGAGCTCCAAACTTCTCGTAGGAAGAAGCTACAGACAGAAATACAGGAAGGACTTCACTTGAAAGGCTCTGATGAAACAGGAGAATTTAATATTTTGTTTCAAGTGCCTCTTCCGCCTTCTCCCTACTAGTTAACACAGTCACCACTGTATTAGCTTCCTATGGCTGCTATAACAAAATACAAGAAATTGTGAGGCTTTTAAGAACAGAAACGTACCATCTTACACCCCTAGAAGCTAGAAATCCAGAATCACAGTGTCATCCTGTTGGTTCCTTCTGAGAGCTCAGCAAGGAATCTGTTCCATGCCTCTCTCCTAGCTTCTGGTAATTGATCCTTAGCATTCCTTGTCTTGTAGATATATCTTTGCATGGCTGTTGTCTCTTCTCTTTCATAAAGACATCAGTTTTATAGGATTAGGACCTACCCTGCTCCACTATGACCTCATATTCACCTGATAACATCTTCAAAGACCCAATATCCAAACAGGGTCAGATTCACAGGTACAGAGGTTAGAACATCAACATATCATCTTTTTGGAGGACACAATTCAACCCATAACACCCTGCCTAGACCATGTGTGACTATTAAAGTTAGCAAGAAATGGAATTAGAATTCTACAAATGAATTACTCTTCCTTCTTGTTCAAAATCATTGGCAGGAGGTAGTGGTTAAGCAGGGTAGGGAAGAGAATGAACGATGAGGCAGAGAAGGTGGGCAGTGAAGGCCTCATGCAGGGGAGGCTGTAGTTGCTTCTGCACCCTGACAAGCAGCGCCCATACTGGGCGGAAGTGAGAAGCCATGTGGGGGCAGTTTATTTCCTTTGCTAATTCTCCAGGCCAAAGTGTACAAAAGGGTGGGGCAGAGGAGACAAGGGTTGAGTGTAGAGCAGATCAGCCCAGTAAGGAGGAGAATTTTATTACTGACATTGTTTAGAATTGATAGCACATGGTGATAATAAAAAGCAGAATGATTTTTACTCCATTTTATTATGCTTTAAAATTCTCTATAGACAAGGGGGAAAAAAAAGAGCCTGTTGCCTTTGAGTCAATCTCAACTCATGGAGACCCCATTTGTGTCAGAGTAGAACTGTGCTACACAGAGTTTTCAATGGATGATTTTTCAGAAGTAAAAATCTTTCTTTCTGAGGTGTCTCTGGGTACACTCAAACCACCAACCTTTCTGTTAGCAGGTGAGAGTGTTAAACATTTGCATTACCCAGGGACTCCCTCTACCGACAGTCCACCAATCCATATTGCCTGCATCTAGGACAGCCATGCCCACAGCCCATTGCCCCTTGGTTTGCTATTGATCCTGACACACCAGTACCTTTAAGCTTAATAGCCTGCCTAGAGCCCCATACAGCCTGAGCCTATTAAACCAGGCCTCCCTAAGTGGTATATCTTACCTACTTTAATCCTCCTAACAACTTTGTGAGGTCATGTAATCATGCTCATTTTTCAGAGGAAGAATTAAGGATTAGTGGGGTGAGATGACTTTGTCTAAGTCATTACTACGAAGTAGTGAAGCAGGGATAAGTTCAGGACCACCTAACTCCAAGTTCTTATGTTTTCCTGATCATTACACCCACTAAGTTTCTTTCTGATCAGGTTCCCAGTCTTCCCAGTTTCTGGCCTGGTAGCTACATTTTCTATCTTCTCTTTGGCTCACCTTCTTGGAACAAATACTGCAGTACCTTGTCTCTGACTGAGGCCTTTGCTTTTTTCTTTTTTTTTCTTAACCATGTGGAGAATTATTCTTCTTTCCATGCTGCCACTAGTTTTCCCAAAGAAAGTTCCTCCTCCCGTGAGGTTCCTCTTCATCCAACCTGGTCCATGGTAGGTCTTCACATCTTGGCATGAATCATATAAAAAGGTCATTCCTGGGTTTATCCCTATTCTGTGAGTAGGATCAGAACAACATGGAAATGCAAGTGTGTGCTTGTGTGTGTGTGTTTGTGTGTGTTTGTGCCTGTGTATGAGTGCACAAATGCACACGTGGCGGTTTGGCAGTATGGGGAGGCATGGAGGTGTGTGAGATAGGATAGTCCTGGTAGGACAGTGTAAGTAGGTAGAGATACCAGGAGAAAACCTAGAAGTGGCAGACCCTGGTTCTGTCCCTTGAGCTTTAAATATTTCTTCCCTATAGATTTCCTGGAGTCCCTGAGTAGTGCAAATAGTTAACATGCTCAGCTGCTAACTAAAAGGTTGGTGATTCAAGTCTACCCAGACACATTTCAGAAGGAAGACTCAGCATTTCCAAAAAACCAGTCACTGAAAATCCTGACACACATGGGTTGCCATGAATTGGGTTCAACTCAATGGCAACTGGTAAATGGTAGTCGATTTCCTTCCTGGAAGGCCATTCCTTAGGTTGGCCTTTCATTTTCCTGTCTGATGCTCTCCAGGACTAATTCCCTTTTTGCTTCTTGATCATGCAGTCAGTCCTCAATCCCACAATGCAATCCCCCCATTTTCAGGATAATAAAGAGGCACTCTCCATTCACTAGGTCCTCTCTTCCTTGTCTCTCAGATTCAGACCTTAAGGACAAAGGCCTGCCCTGCCCCCCCTTGCCACTGTGCAACAAGGACAGTTTTCAGAGCCCTGAGGAAGTCAGTATTCTAATCAGAAAGAAGGAACTAGGAAGTCAGATAAAGATTTATTTTAAATTAACAATGCCATTTAAGTACTACAAAGTGGCTTTAGAAATAGATGTAAATTTCATAAATAAAACATAATTGTTGAATAAAAATTCATAAATCTTTTTATGCGAAAAAGGTAAATGATGCATCAAATTACAAAAAGAGAGTATAACATAGAGAAACCTGCATTTCTGGAAAATTACTGAACTATACTAAAGTCATAATAATGAATTCCTTAAAAAGCAGATTATAAAGCTGTGTACTTCTCATGCTTGCTATAAAAATGCATACATACATACATGCATACACTAGCTCATTCATATTAATGAGAAAAGAATGGGAGACTATGTAATAAGAAGTTTTCAGTGATTCCCTGTATATGTGGTGAGATTGTCTTTTTTGCATAAATAGATTTTCTAATTTTTCTTCAACAATTATGCTTTACTTAAGAAATTTACATCTATTTCTAAAACCATTTTGTAGCACTTAAATGGAATTTTTAATTTAAAATAAATCTTTACTTAGGTGACTGTGGTGTGGGCCAGGAAAAAGAAGAGTTGATTTCTTAAAATTGTATTTTTGACCCAAGGTTTGCCTATGTGCTGGACTGCTACTGTACATACATCATCTCATTTAATCCTTACACTAAATTGATTTTACCACTTTCATTAGGAAAGCAGGGTTTAAAGAGATTAACGAACCCAACCAAGAACACATAGCTGAGAAACAGCAGATCCTCTCAGATCTTTGTGACATCAAAATCAAGTTCTTTACCAATTACCAATCTTTCAGTGAAATAGAACTTGACCAATGAGAATATTTAGTGTCATCTTGGGCCCAACAGAAGTATTTAGCAATAGCAATGATGTGATTTAGACTGTAAAAGACACTATGACAGGGCCCATCTCCGTCTGTATGGAAACCCGCAAGGGTCAATCTCAGTCTCTATGGATGAATCTTCGGAAACCAGGACAGCAGACTCAGTAAGAGGCAGAACCCTCTTGATACAGAGAAAAGTAGGCAGACACTTAACTCTAGGATCCCCTAGCTACAGTTGACTGGCAACACCACCAGCCCTCAAGTGGACTCCAGGGAATGCTGGTAGCAAACTCAGGGATCTGTTAAATTCAACTTCTACCTTGAAAAGGGTTTCTTCTGTCTCTTATAAAAATTCAGGATAAAACAAACTAATTTCCCTCATAGACTTTGGCTGACCACATCCCGAAAGAGTAGAACAAATTAATGCTCCATTTTAGAAATCTTTTTCTTCAAGGAATAAAACCCAAGAATGTTTGTGTCCACGTGCAGATTTTGGTATTTCTGACACAAAGGTGAGAGGATTAGCACTCTATAACTTTACTCTTTGCTTGTGAGGGGAATAGTTATTGGCTAGAATGCCAGTCATGCATTTCCTTCAGTGCTACAATCATAACTCTAAACTATTTTAACGTCTTAGAAGAGAATTAATTAGCTCTTCTGTCGATACTTCTAAAGCACTTTAATGCTGGTCTGGTTTTTACTCAGCCTTTAAAAAGAATTTCCATGGCAGCCATTTAACAGATAACAGACTCTTCAGGAAATGCCCAGTGCTTTGTAGTGTGTGGAAGGGATCATGTTTGATGGACATTTGTGCAATTAAGAAATATAATTGCTCACTGATAAAAGTGTACTACTGATGAAATTTCCTTTAAAAATAAAAGGTATAGCTTAGAATTGATTTTTGTCTTGGCTGTAAAATAATGCCTTTGACAATTTGTTTAATTACAAGGAATCTTTAAAGTATAAGGTAGAACTCAGACAGTGCCGGGGAAAATCATAAATTATTTTAAATCTCCAGAATAGAATTACTTCTTCTGGTCGCACATCCCTATGTCTGACAGACATTTTAATTCCAAATGCTCTTCTTAGTTTATCTTTAAATCAGATATGTGGAAAGCCTCTGAGCACCTGTTGTGTGCCAGGTTAATTTGTCAACTGTTAACTTAAATAATGCTCAAATCACTATGTTGTTGTTGTTATGTGTCCTCTAGTCAGCCTCTACTCATAGAGACCCCTCCATGGGTTTCTGAAAGTAGATTGCCCAACCTTCCTTCTGAGGAGTGGCTGGTGGGTTTGAACCGCCAGCCTTCTGGTTAGCAGTCAAGTGCCTTAGGCAGTATGCTACCAGAGCTGCTATGGCCTTGGAATTATCCTTCAGGCCTAGAAAAGGACTCACTTCTATGGACTGGCTCTCAGCCCAACAGTAGAAAGACCTACGTGCAGAACATTTACCCCAAGGAGATGTACCTCTTAGACCAATCAGCCATGAGACATCAGAGGGGTAGCATTCACAAAGAGGGAAAGCTGGACAGACAGGAACTCATAGTTAAGCAGGGCACAAGGAGAGGACAGTGACAGAGAGGAGAGGGGAGAAGAGTTTTTTATGGTTGGGGATTATAATCGGGCAGTGAAATCAAATGTAAATGGACTGTTGAATGCAAAAGAAATCTACTTTGTAAATTTGCACCCAAAGCACAATTTTAAAATAAAATAATCCTCAAATCCAGTTCCACACGATAGTAATAGTAAAGCAGCAACAAGGTCCCCATTTTCTAGATAACAAAATTAAAGCTTGGAGAAATCAACCGACATGGTTAAAGTCATACAACTAATAAGGACCAGAACCAGAATTTGAACCCAGGCCTTCAGCTTCTAGTGCCCATTATGATACAGCTGCATTGATAAAATGTGCCGAGAAAATGTAACATTCTGCACAGCCACATTCACATATGTCCCTTTTGTCAAAGAAGAAAAGCGTGTACTCTGTTAGGAGTGAAAATGAGTTTTAATGAAGAGTAGAACAGTTATAGGTGGGCAATACTAGGTAAAAATACAAAGTTCTCCACTGATCAAATGGAAAGGGAGGTCTTTACACATGGAGAACAAAGGAAAGGTAGGGGGTTAATGATTGATTGTAGATAAGGTCAGCTTAAGCTAGAAGTCCTTTGAAATGTAAAGATCCGCCACTGGGTTAGGGAGGAGTGATTTACCACTTAGGTGTTAGACATCAGCCATTTGGTTCTATTTGGTTATAGAATTTGGTCAGCTCTTCATGATTGTAGTTGGTTCTGGGGGGCAAATTGTTTACACATTCTTCCCAAATGGTTTACATCCTGACCTGTTCGGTTAGTTATGAACAACACATTCTTCCTGAAAGCAACCACTTACATCTTGACACACTCTTCCTAAATGGTTTACATCCTGACCTTCTGTTTCCTGAGAATTCACGTTGGCCCCATCACTCTTGGTCTGACACTGAGTACCTACAGTTTGAAATTTTTCTGTTTACACTTTTCTCTTACTTGTCTCTAGGCCAAGGCTCATGGGCCATTTCCCTTGGGCATGTTTTTTAAAGCTTTCCAAGTCATATTCAAATAGAAAGAGTTGAGAATCTTGCTTAAGAGCCATTAATCCAATTCCTTTGGCTTCTGCTCATGAACCTTAGTTTTTACAAAATATTCTTGTTTTGATGTTGTTCCCATTGGGATCATAAGTAACATCATAACATAATTAACTTTATAATTAGCATGACGTAGAAGGAACCCGGGTGGTTAAGCCCTCGGCTGCTAACTGATCATTTAAACCCAGCCACTCCATGGGAGAAAGACCTGGAGATCTGTTCCCAGAAAGATTATGGCCTAGAAAATTCTATGGGGCAGTTCTGGTCTGTCACAAGGAATAGCTATGAGTTAGAATTGACTCAAGGTACCCAAAAACAACAGCCCTATATGATACTTCACCAGAGTTCCACAGGAAACAGAATGATTAAACATGTAGCATTCTTCCTTTCTGCCACACTTCCACAGTATCTTATCATTCATTTAATATTAAGGTAAAAAATTCAGTCACTATTTTCTAAAGTTAAGAGAGAATTGTAGGCGTGGAGGCAAACACTGGTGTAACTGAAAGAACATGGACTACAGAGTCCAACAGACTTTTCTTCACAGCCTTGTGATGTGATTTTTGGTGTAAGTCATTTAACCTCTCTGAATCTGTAAAATACAGATAATCATAGATACCTCTTAGCAGGTTGAGAGATTCTGAATGGATCTTGAAAAAAAAAAAAAAAAACCAGAGGCCTTGCTCCTCCTGCCCTGTCTAGCCAGGATGTCACTCAAAAGAAACAGAAATCAACCCAAAATACTTTGAAAACCAGTATATTTGCTCAGAGTTCTCTTTAAAGATGACAAACGAGCCTTAGTGTACATAAAACTACACGATGGACTTGAGAATCATACCACCTAAGTTTAAACTCTGGTTCGTTGGCGTATGTCCTTGAGCAGGTCACTAAGATCATCTCTATGCCTGTTTCTTCATCTATAAGATAGAGGTAATGATAGTATTTGCTGCATAGGATTTTTGCTGGTGATACTCAAAAACAGTTGCTACAGTACATCAACAGGGAAGTGTCAGAGAATCAAGCCAGCTTCATAAGAGGACATGGAAGGAGGGACATCACTGCTGATAGAGGATGGATCTTGGCTGAAAGCGGAGAACACCAGAAAGATGTTTACCTGTGTTTCACTGACTATACAAAGGCATTCAGCTGTGTGAAATATAACATATTATGGATAGCATTATGAACAATGGGGATTCCAGAACCCTTAATTGTGCTCATGCAAAATTTGTGCATAGAACAAAAGGCAGTCCTTTGAACAGATCAAGGGGATAGTGCATGTTTTACAATCACGCATGAAATGTGTGCATCAGGGTTGTATCCTTTCATACTAACTCAATCTGTTTCTGAGCAAATAACCCTAGAAGCTGGACTCTATGAAGAAGAACACAGCATTTGGATTTGAGGAAGACTTACTAACAACCTGCAACATGCAGATGACACGATCTTGCTTGCTGAAAGTAAAGGAGACTTAAAAGCATGTACTTGTGAAAATCTTCAGTTCAACAAGCAATATCATGATAAATGGAGAAAAGATTGAAGTTGCCAGGGATCTGCAAACGATACCCAAGGAATCAGCAGTCAATGATATATTTAATTAGGCAAATCTGCTGGAAAAATAAAATCTCTTTAAAGTGTTAAAAAGCAAAAATGTCATGTTGAAGGCTAAGGTGTGTCTGACCCAAGCCATGGCATTTTTAATCGCCTCATACGCATGCAAGCAAAACAGATAATGAATTAAGGAAGACTGAGGAAGAATTGATGTCTTTGAATTATTGTGCTGGTGAAGAATATTGAGAATATACTGTGGACTGCCAGAAGAACAAACAAATATGCCTTGGAAGAAGTGTAGTTATAATGCTCCTTAGAAGTGAGGATGGCAAGATTTCATCTTATGTTCTTTGGATATGTTTCAGGAGGCACCAGTCCCTGGAGAAGGACATTATGCTTGGTAAAGTAGTAGGTCCATGAAAAAGAGGAGGACCCTCCACAAGATGGATTGACACAGTGGCTGCAACAATGGAATGATTGTGAGGATGGCACTGGACTGGGCAATGTTTCAATTTGTTGTACTTAGGGTGGCTATGAGTCGGAAGAAAAGACTGAAGTTGTCAGGGATCCACAAATGATGCCCAAGGAATCAGCAGTCAGTGATGTACTGCATTAGGCAAATCTGCTGCAAAAAAAAAAACCTCTTTAAAGTGTAAAAAAGCAAAAATGGTACTTTGAAGACTAAGTGTGTCTGACCCAAGACATGGTATTTCTAATTGCCTCATGCAACAATGTGACACAACTCACTGCTGTCAAGTCAGATCCAACTCATAGAGACCCTTCCTTGGGTTTCTAAAGCGGTATCACTACAGAAGTAGATTGCCCACAAAAAAAAAAAAAAA
>NW_006921880.1:58840-60721 GCF_000298275.1 Orycteropus afer afer
AAAAAAAAAAAAAAGTAGATTGCCCACACTTCCTTCCTCATATGCATGCCAAAAAAAAAAAAAAAAACAGACAATGAATAAAGGAAGATTGAAGAAGAATCGTTGCCTTTGAATTATTGGGCTGGTGAAGAATATCAAATATACTGTGGACTGCCAGAAGAACAAACAAATATGTCTTGGAATAAATGTAGCTATAATGCTCCTTAGGAGAGAGGATGGTGAGATTTTGTCTTATGTTCTTTGGACATGTTTCAGGAGGGACTGGTCTCTAGGGGAGACAAACTTGTCTGTCAGTTTGTCCTACTGTGATGGCTTGAGTGTTACAGTGAGGCTGGAGGCTGTGCCACTGGTGTTTCAAATGCCAGCAGGGTTACCCATAGTGGACAAGTTTTAGGGGAGTCTCCAGACTAAGACAGACTCAGAAGGAGAAAACCACTTACTTCTCAAAGAATTAGCCAGTGAAAACTTTATGAATAGCAGTGAAACACTGTGCAATATAGTGCTGGAAGATTAGCCCCTCAGGTCTGAAGGCACTCAAAATACGACTGGAGAAGAGCTGCCTCCTCAGAGTAGAACTGACCTTAATGATGAGCATGGAGTAAAGTTTCAGGACCCTCATTTGCTGATGTAGCATGTCTCAAGATGAGAACAAACAGCTGTAAATATCCATTAATAATTGGAACATGGAACGTACAAAGTATGACTCTAGGAAAATTGGAAGTTATCAAAAATGAAATGAAATGCATAAAGATCGATATCCTAGGCATTAGTGAGCTGAAATGGACTGGTTTTGGCCATTTGGAATCAGACTTCCACATGAACTACTATGCCAGGAATGACAAATTGAAGAGGAATGGCATGACATTCATTGTCACAAAGACTGTTTCAAGATCTTTCCTGAAGGACAATGCTGTCAGTGATAGGATAATATCCATATGCCTACAAGGAAGACCACTTACTACTACTATTATTCGAATTTACACACCAACCACCAAAGCCAAAGAAAGATGAAGCAATTGAAAATTTTTCCAACTTTTGCAGTCTGAAATTGACCAAACATAATCAAGATGTGCTAATTATCACTGGTGATTGGAATGCAAAAGTTGGAAACAAAGAAGAATCACCAGTAGCTGGAAAATACAGACTTGGAGATAGAAATGTTGGTGGAGATTGCATAACAGAATTTTGCAAGACCAATGACTTATTCATTGCAAATACCTTGTTTTCAACAACACAAGTAGTGGCTGTACATGTAGACATCGCCAGATGGAGTACACAGGAATAAGATTGACTATATCTGTGGCAAGAGGCAATGAAGAAGCTCAATATCTTCAGGCAAAACAAGGCCAGAAGCTGTGGACCAGCTATGGAGCAGACCATCAACTGCTCATATGCAAGTTCAAGTTGAAGCTGAAGACAATTAAAAGAAATCCACAAGAGCCAAAATATGACCTTGAATATATCCCTCCTGAATTTAGAGACCATTTAAAGAATAGATTTGATGCATTGAACAACAATGACTGAAAATCAGAGGAACTGTGGGATGATATCAAGAACATCATCCCTGAAGAATGCAAGAGGTCCTTAAAAAGACAGGAAAGGAAGAAAAGACCAAAATGGATGTCAGAAGAGACTCTGAAACTTGCCCTTGAATGGAGACTAGCTAAAGCAGATGGAGGAATCAATGGGATAAAAGAGCTGAACAGAAGATTTCAAAGAGCAGCTCAAGAAGAAAAAGTCAATTATTATAATGAAATGTGCAAAGATCTGGAGTTGGAAAACCAGAAGGGAAGAACACATTGGGCATTTCTCAAGCTGAAAGAACTGAGGAAAAAATTCAAGCCTCAAATTGCAATATTAAAAGATTCCATGGGCAATATG
>NW_006921880.1:82667-86020 GCF_000298275.1 Orycteropus afer afer
GCTGATTGCTCTTCTGTCCGGGTTCAAGGCTTTTATCCCCTTCCCTGCTCTTCTGGCCTGCTACTCTGGCTTCCCTACATTGTCTCACCTCACCTGTGAGCCTGGGGCTCAAGGCCTTGGAAACCCAGTAAGGGTGACTATGAGTCAGAATCCACTGGATGGCAGTGAGGTTTTTTGTTTTGTTTTTTGGAACTATGCAAAGTTTAGCTTTTTCCAATTTACCATCCACTCCCAGTATGATATTGATTGTTTCATTGTTCCATATCCTTACAAAAATAAACTAACTTCAAACTAATTTCTACCAATCAGATTAGTGTTAATTAGGATCTCAGTATGGGTTTAATTGCCATTTCACTCATTAATAATGGAGTTGAGAATCTTTTCATACATTTATTGACTGCTTGTGTTTATTCTTCTGCAAAATCCCTGTATTTTGCCCATTATTCTATTATGTTGTCTTTTATTTTTTCTTAAGAATTCTTTATATAGCCAGGATACTGTCCTTTGTTAGTCATATGTATTGAAAATATCTTCTCTCAGTTAGTGTCTTATCTTTTGACACTTGCTACATTAAATTTTCACTAAAATCACCCAGGTATACCTCTAATTAGGAGTCCCTAGGTGGTGTAGTGCCTAAGGCATTTGACTGCTAACCAGAAAGCTGGTGGTTCAAACCCACCAGCCACTCCTCGGAAGGAAGACTGAGCAATCTACTGCCATAGAGAGAAAAAAAAAAAAAAAAAAACTAAACTCACTGCTGTTGAGTCAATTCGACTCACAATGACCCCTCCTTGACCCAACGTTGCTATAAGTCTGAACCAACTCGACGGTTATTCATTCATTGATTGCAGGTGACACAGTTAAGAGCTTAGCTAGTAACCAAAAGGCTGGCAGTTTGAATTCACCCAGAGGTGCCTCAGAAGAAAGGCCTGGTGAATTGCTTCCAAAAGGTCATGGCCATGAAAACTTTATGGAGTACACCTGTACTCGGAAATACATGGGGTTGCCATGAGTCAGACCAATGAACAGCAACCAGGGGGAAGAAAACAACACCATCAAAAACCGCTAACTGAATTCAAAATGACCCTCATTTTCTGACCTCTGTCCCTTGTCCTTGAATCAAGTTTGCTTACATCAACTCTCTTTCCTAGGAAAAATTCCTTCCCATCATGCTAGAGACAACCGTGTGAATAGAGTCCCGTAGGCTCACCCATTCCCCAGCATGCATGCCCATAAAGGTATGAATCCTAGTTTCTTGGAAAAGGCAGTTAGCTCCCCAAGTTGTGCCACTCTAAATGGGCCAAACAAGCCACTAACGGAGTCAGTGAATGGAGTCTGCCAATAGAGTGAGGAGACCTTCCAGCTCCACAGCGGGGCTGGTTAGCAAGTGCACAACATAACCTGCTGGCAGGTTGAACTAAGAGATTGGCTTCAGTTTGAGTTTTCATACATACAGTGGGAAACCACCTGTCTTATCCTTCAACTCAATTTTTTTTTTTTTACTCCCTCATTTCCTCCTCCCCCGTCTGTCCTCATATCCTTTCCTACCTCCCCATTATGATGGGTCCATGGCAAACCCAAGGGCAGTCTCCCAGGGAAGTCTGGCATAAAACCCTTCATCCCTGCATTGACAAATAAACCAAGTGTTCAACTACAACCTTAGTGGAAACTTTGATCAGATTTTAACACACTTGCTGTTGTATAGCCTGAAGGTCTGCTCCTGACTTAGACCTATTCCAAGCATTCCACTTGGGAAAGTAGCTGTCCGTAAGTCATATTTTATTTCTTTTCTCTGTCATGTTCACTAGTAGGAACATTAGAGTACATCTCCTTCTGTATCCTCCCAAGCAGAACCTCAAGGTCACCTTAGAGTCATCTTAATTTCTTTCCTCTAACTCTAAAAGTTTGCCATCAACTCTCCATGAACCTAAGATGTTTTAGAAAGCAATATAGGGATTGCTATCTAGAAGGAAAACAACAGTACTGCACAGTATACAGAGAGAATTGAATGAGAGCTTTCTACTAAGTAGCAATAAAAAAGACATCAGTAGGGAGAAAGTTAAATAACAGAGTTTTAAGACAGTTCAAGAAGGTCCTCAGGACAGGAACTACTCCCTCATCACAGGTGCTGTCTCTACATGGTAAGAGGCTGACCCATAGTAGTAGCTCCATAATAGTAGTCAAATAAAAGGCTCAGTGAAATTCCCCACCCAGGTGTACGTCAGCCAGCCTTTCTGGGCCCCACACCTGGGACTCCACCTCACCAACTTCAGCCCCATCCCAGTCTTCAGGAATTGTTCCATCTCTTCTCCTTCAGTTTCTTCTTCCCCACCCATGCCACATGGCATAATCATCTTGATTTAGATGTTTAGGCTTTCACAAAAGCAGGGAAAAGAGTGTGACCTGAAGCAGCTTGTGAAATACGACCCAGCAAACGCTGGAGAGGCCAGGAAGACCAAGGAAAACTTAGCAGAAAGAAGAACAAGTTAATAGCTCCATAAATTACCCTCCCACATCAGTGAGGAGAAAACTCTTATCCCTGGGGTGATGCAAACAGTTAACACAATCAGCTGCAAAATGAAGGGTTGATGGTTCAAGTCCACCCGAAGGCACCCCGAAAAAAAAGATCTATTTCTGAAAAATCGCCCATTGCAAAGCCCATGAAGCACAGATCTAGTCTGAAATACATGGTGTCACCAAGAGCAAGAGTTGACTCCGTGGCAGCTGTTTTTTTGTTTGTTTCTGTTTTTATCCTGCTAGGCTGAGATCTCACGGGCAGCAGAACTGAGTGGGCCAGGTAGGACAGTGTGGCTTACTCAGAACTGGCACGGGGAAGACATATCAGAGATTACAGAGCCCTGGCTGTCTTTATAGCTCAGTTAGCTTTTGATCACACGTTGCCTTGAGGCAATTCTGATATTGTCTTATATTTCCATTTTGCACTTGAATTCTCATTTCCCTTATTACAGTTATATATTCTGCCTTGCCAGCTACACTCCAGCTCTTAAGAGCAGAGACCCAGATATATGCTTCTTTCTACAACACATAAAAGGAGCCCTGATGCCACACACCTTACATAACCTAAAGTTCAGCAGTTCAAACCTAAAAGCTGCTCCTCAGGAGAAAGATGTGGCAGTCTGCTTCCATGAAGATTTACAGGCTTGGAAACCCTATAAGGCAGTTCTGTTCTGTCCTATAGGGTCCCTGCGGGTTGGAATCAACGCAATGGCAATGAGTTTCATTCTCTGGGTTTATATAACACATGGAGCGCTACATGTGCTTGATAAATACCAATCAAATAAAATCATGACTTTTTAAATGCTAACCAATCCCCTCCCATTTCCATATTAAGA
>NW_006921880.1:86190-86743 GCF_000298275.1 Orycteropus afer afer
GATATTGGTTGCAGTCCCTTCAATGTAACAGCACTCTTCTCACTTCCTCCCTGGGTTCCTTTTTCCATTATCCTTTCTTGCCCCTTCCTGCCTTCTGAGCTTGTTTTGGGGCAAATGCTGCTTTTTTGGAGCTCTGATGGTAATGTGGTTAAAGCACCGGTCTGCTAAACAAAAAAAGGTTGGTGGTTCGAACCCACCAGCTGATCCGCAGAAGGATGAGACAGACTACTTCCATAAATATTTGCAGCTTTGGAAACCCTATGAGTCAGTTCTGTTTTGCCCTATAGGGTCACAATGAGTCAGAATTGACTCAATGGCAGTGGGTTAGTGGGTTTTGCTTTTTTGCAATAGTGTTTTTCTAATATTCTTTGTATAAGTCTTTTGTATTTTTGATTAGGTTTATTTCTAAGTATTTCATCTTTTGGATGGGTGTTGTAAATGGCATTGTTTTCTTGATTTTCTTTTAAGAGTTCTCTGGTAGCATAGTGGCTAAAAGCACTTGACTGCTATCCAGAGGGCTGGCGGTTCAAACCCACCAGCCACTCCTCGGAAG
>NW_006921880.1:87165-89508 GCF_000298275.1 Orycteropus afer afer
CATTTCTTGCCTTATTGCTCTGGTTAGGACTTCCAACACAATATTGAATAGGAGTGACAAAGGGCATCCTTATCTGGTTCCCTTCACAAAGGGACTGCTTTCAGTCTGTCTCCACTGAGAATAATGTTGGCCATTGGTTTTGTGTGTATGCCCCTAATTATGTCAAGAAATTTATGTTTTTTATTCCTGTTTCGCCTAGGGTTTTTATCAAGAATAGGTGCTGGGTTTTATCAAATGCCTTTCCTGTATCGATTGAGCTGATCATGTGGTTCTTTTCCTTTATTTTATTTATGTGGTGAATTACACTTAAAGTTTTTCTAATGTTGAACAATCTTTGCATACCTGGTATGAATCCCACTTAATGTGTTCTTTTTTTGTTTAATGTGATAATGGATTCTATTGGTTAGGATTTTGTTGAGAATTTTTACATTTATGTTCATAAGGGATCCAAACCAAACTCCCTGCCATCTAATTGGTTCCATCTCATAGCGACCCCCATAGAGTTTCCTAGGCTGTAAATCTTTACGGAAGCAGACTGCCTCATCTTTCTCCCACAGGATATTGGTGTGTAATTTCCTTTATTTAGTGGCATCTTTTGCTTGGCTTTGGTGTCAGGGTTATGCTTGCTTCGTTGAATGAATTCAAGAGTATTCCGTTCTTTTCTGTGTTCTGGAACAGTTTGAGTAGTAGAACTGACGTCAGCTCTTCTCTGAATGTTTCGTAGAATTCTCCAGTGAAGCCGTCTGGGCCAGGATTTTTTCATTGAGAGTTTTTTTTTTTTTTTTTAATGACCTGTTCAATTTTTTCTTTCGTGATGGGTTTTCTCAATTTTCTAATTCAGTCTGTGTTAGTTTAGGTAGGTAGCATTTCTACAAATTTGTCAATTTCTTCTAGGTTTTCAAATTTGCTGAAGTACAGTTCTTCATAGTATTCTGTTATGACCCTTTTTATTTCATTTGGCTCTGTTGTAGCATTGCCCATTTCACTTCTTATCCATGTTATTTGCACATTCTCCTTATTTTCTTTTGTTAAATTTGTCATTGGTTTGTTGACTTTATTGATCCTTTCAAAGAACTAACTTCCAGTCTTGATTTTTTTATTGTTTTTCTGTTTTCTGTTTCATTTATTTCTCCTCAAATCCTTATTATTTCCTTTCTTCTGGTGACTATAGGGTTGGGTTTGTTTATCTGTTTGTTTGTTGTTTTTGTTATTGTTTTTCTAATTGTTGGAGTTGTTTGGTTAAGGTGTTGATTTGGGTTCTTTTTCCTTTTTTGATGTGTGTTTATTGCTAGCACTGCTTTTGCTGCTTCACAAAGGTTTTGGTATGTTGTGTTTTCATTCTCATTTGAGTCAGGAATTTTTTATTTCTTCCATTACCCAGTAGTTTTTAAGGGTGCTATTCCATTTCTATATAGTTGGGGTTTTTTTTTTTTTTTTTTAGCTTTATGATCTGAGAAGATGCTTTGTACAATTTTGATGTTTTTAATTTATTGAGGCTTGCTTTGTGGGCTAACATAGCTTATTCTGGAGAATGATCCATGTGGCTGGAAAAGAAGGTATATTGTGCTGTTGTTGGGTGGAGTGTTCTGCATATATCTATGAAGTCAAGGTGGTTAATTGTATTGTTTAGGTCTTCTGTATCTTTGTTGACTTCCTTTCTAGTTTTTCTGTCCTTCATTGAATGTGGTATGTTAAAGTTTCCTACTATTATTATTAGGAGCTCTGGTAGCATAGTGCCTAAGGCGCTTGACTGCTAACTGGAAGCCTGGCAGTTCAAACCCACCAGCCACTCCTCGGAAGGAAGATGGGGCAATCTACTTCCGTAGTGATACTGCCTCAGAAACCCAAGGAGGGGTCGCTATGAGTTGGGGCTGACTCGATGGCACATAACAACAACAACAACACTATTATTATGAGTTCTTCATTTCTCTTTTTTATTCCATTAAAGTTTGATTGATGTATTTTGGGGCTCTTTCATTGGGTGTGTAAGTATTATTGTTATGCCCTCTTGTTGAATTAGCCTTCAATCATTATATAATGTCCTTCCTTGTGTCTTATGCTGGTTTTTGTCTTAAAGTCTTGTTCTGATTACCTAGTACCGCTCTAACAGAAAAATACCACAAATGGGATGGCCTTAACAAACAGGAGTTTATTCTTACAATTGAGAGGCTTTAAGTCCAAGTTCAAAGTGCCAGGTTCTAGGGGCTAGGTGAAAGTCCCTCAACCTTGGGTTTCAGTTCTTCCTCCTTGCAGTGTAGTAAATTACTTAGTGTGGCTTTTCTACCCATAGTCTTTGTAAACTCCAAGGTGGGATTTTCTATGAGCAACTGAGGAGCTATCCAC
>NW_006921880.1:90646-111418 GCF_000298275.1 Orycteropus afer afer
TATGTTTTGAGCAGCTAATCCGTTGAAAGGGAGTTTCCCTGGGGGTGTGGGCCTGCTTCCAATATATTTATGGACTTCCTGGGAAAAGAGACATTCTTCTGTGGATCGGGATCCTGTTGTGCTGCCTACAACTGCCCGTGAGAGAAAAATCCACCATTCAGCCTGGAGATCTTGGATTCATCATTCGTTGGCGTCAACAGCCAGTATACTGCCTGCCAACCTTGAGCTCGTCAACACAGCTCCTGCAGCTGTGTGAGTCGGGAAGAGCCTCCAGCTTGATGTTTGATCCAAGAACTTGGGACTTGCCAGCTTCTATGTGTGTGAGCCATTTTCCTAAGATAAATTTCTCTTTCCCTATATGTATATATAAACTTTACTGGTTTTGCTTCTCTAGAGAATCCAGCCTAACACATTTGGTTTTTAGCTTATTTTTATCTATTCGTCTAAGGTGTGTCTGTTGTAGGTGGCATGTTGATGGATCATGTTTTCTACCCGTTCTGCCACTCTCTCTCTCATGACAGGTACATTTAATGTATTTACATTCAGTGTAATGATTGGTAAGTGTGAGTTTATTGCTGTTGTTTTGGTTTGTGTTTTTTTTTTTTGTGTGTGTGTGTGTGTGGTGCTGATTTCTTCTATATATTTTTCTGTGCTGAGTTTACTTTGTTTATGGATTTTCTTTTCATTTTCTTCACTGCTATTGATTTTGTGTATTGAATCTTTATGATATTCTTCTTTTTTATTTTTGGTAGAATTTTCTTTGTGGTTACCCTCTAATTAATTATTATCTTCCCAAGTATAAAACAGTCTGTTTTAGTCTATTGTTGTTGTTATGTGGCCTCGAGTCAGACCCAACTCATAGTGACCCCTCCTTGGGTTTCCGAGGCAGTATCACTACGGAAGTAGATTGCCCCATCTTCCTTCCCAGGAGTGGCTGGTGGGTTTGAACTGCCAGCCTTCTGGTTAGCAGTCAAGTGCCTTAGGCACTATGCTACCAGAGCTCCCAGTCTATTGTTGTATCATCTTAACTCCCTCTGTATTTGGAAATTCTATAACTACACCATTTATTACCTTTTTTGCTTTGTAGTTGTTGTCATTTACAGATTGATGTCTCTGTTTCCCTGTTTTCAGTCTTGTAAGTTTGTTTTCATTTTGAAAACTCTTTATCTGAGTTGGTTTCCTGGTGATGTTATCATGTGTCTTAATCTCAAGTTCTTCCCTCTCATTGGTTCTCTGCCTGAAGAAATATTTCTTCTAAGGTTGGTCTGGTTTTTACAAATTTCCATTCATCTGGAAATGACCCAATTTCATCATCATATTATAGAGATAATTTTGCTGGATATATAATTTTTGGTTGCTATTTTTTTCTTTCAAGGTTTCATGTGTGTCATCCCATTGCCTTCTTGCTTACATGGTTTCTGCCAAGAAATCTGAGCTTAGTCTTATTGGTTCTCCTTTGCAGGTAATGTTTTGATATTCCTGAGCTGCTTTCATGATTCTTTCTTTGTCTTTAGTTTTGAAAAGTTTGATTATATTATGGCCTGGTAATTTTCTTTTGGAGTCTATCCTATTTGCAATTTTTTTTTTCTATTGCTTATTTTCTTGTCTTCCATGACATTAGGGAAATTTTCTTTCAACAAATCTTTTCTCTGTTCTTTTTTTTTTTTTGTCTCTTTTTATTCTAGAATTCTGATCACAAATAAGTTATTCCTTTTGATGGTGTCTCACTTCAATCAGGCTTTCTTCATTCCTGATTGTTCCTATAACAGATTGTTGTTGTTATGTGCCGTGGAGTAGGACCCGACTCATAGTGACCCCTCCTTGGGTTTCTGAGGCAGTATCACTGCGGAAGTAGATTGCCCCATCTTCCTTCCGAGGAGTGGCTGGTGGGTTTTAATTAGTTTTTTCTTAAATTTTCCTGTTTTTGTCTTCTACTGATTCAATTCTACTTCTTTGTCCTTCTAATGCATTATCTTTTTCTGAATTTATAGTGTTAATCTGCTGGATTTTTAGTTGCTGTTTTTGTATGATTTCTAATTGTTTAATAATTTTTTCAGTTTTTTTCTTGTGTTGTTTTTCTGGATGCTTCTAGAATTCTGTCTACACTTGTCTTGATTTTGTCTATGATTTCATTGGTTTTGTCTATGTTTTCCTTGATCTCTTTCTTAATCTGTTGATGGGTACTAAATATAATTCTTTTGAATTCCTTATCACATAGTCCTATTACCATTTCTTTTTCCAGGGGTTTTCTAGCTCTGTATTTTGGTCACTTGCTTGAGCTATATTGTCTTGTTTTTTTTGTGATTTGAAGTCTGTTTTCTCCAAGACATTGTGGTGTTATTGTATTTATTTGTTCATTGTATGGTGGTTTGCTTCACTTTGAGTTTTTATTTTGTTTTGTTTTCAGCTCTCTGGGCTGACAGGGCAGACATGCTACTCTGGTTGCTAGTTTTATACCACTAAGGGGTTCACCACTGCCTCCACGTGGGTTTGGTAGCAGGTGGAAGTATGGGTGTAGGCCTCTGTTTGCTGGTCATATAGAGAAGCTTAGGGTGGGCTGGCCAGGTGTCAGCTGCTGCCTGTTGTCAATTCAGTAGCGCTGGAGCACATGGTGTCATTCACTCAGTGGGTGAAATGACAGTTACGGCAGGGGTGGGCTGAGCAGTTTGGACATGGTCCCTGCTTCCTGCCAGATGGGGTAAAAAAAAAGTGGAGTGGAGTGGAGTGGAAAGATAAAAAACAAAACAAAACAAAACATACAATACAAATAAATAAATAAATAAATAAAAGGGAAGAATAAAAAATGTAGTGCAGATGTGGGCACAAGTGCTCACTGCCAACTGCAGAGGCAGTGGGCGTGCAATGCCCAATCTACAGGGGAGTAGAACAATTGTGGGGGTGCATGAGGGAGGGGCGGTGGGCTGGATAGAGTACTAAGTAGGGAAGGTGGGGTGGGGGGGACACCAGCCCTCAGGTTGGTGGGGGTTGCGGGATTGTGGTACTTAAGGTTATGTGTCAGCTTGGCTGGGCTTGGTTTTGAGTGCCTGGGCAGCTGGAAGTAGTTATTCCCCATGATGAGACTGGTAATCAACTCCATGGTGAAATCTACTGGAGCAGCTAAGTAGCTGCCTTAGGGATGTGGTCTGCTTCCAGTATATAAGAAGAAGCATTGAGAAAGGTCTCTGGAGCTTTGGGGCATGCTTGGACTCTGCATGTAGCTGAGTCTTCATTTAGCAGCCTTCCATGTTTCCTGCTGCTCTTGGGACTGTCTCTGGACTAGTGGCCTGCCATGTTGTTTGGTAATCTTGGGAATGTGCCATTTTATTTGTCAACCTTGGGTTTGTCAGCCTCAGCAGCCAGCAGCTGCTGAGTTAAAAGAAGCTTTCAGCTTCAGTGGGCCGAGAGCAAGAGCTGAAGCCCAAGGTCAAGGGGCTTTTACCCAGCCCCTAGAGCTGGCACTTCGAACTTACTTCTAGCCTCCCAAACTTTTACCCAGCCCCTAGAGCTGGCATTTTGAACTCGGACTTCTAGCCTCCTAAACTGTAAGAGAATAAATTCCTGTTTGTTAAATTCACCCATCTGTGGTATTTTTCTGTTAGAGCAGCACTACAGGTCACCAAAACAGAGGTCATGCCTCTGCTCATTGGGAGGATGTGCGGTGTAAGGAGGGAGAGTGCACGTCTCTGGTTGCTGGTCACGGGCATGGGTCCCAGTGCATTTCTAGGTGAGAACAGTCAGTTTTCTGGTACCTGCCCTGACTCAAAGTTCCACCTTTAGTCCAGCTTCTCTAGCTGCCATCCAGTAGGCATGTCCCACAGCATATGTCCCCAGCCCAATGACCAGGGGCCACTACTGATGAGTAGTTCTATCCCTATTTACTGGCTCCCTCCCTGCTCTGTGCTTGCCTGAGTCTCTGAAGTTCTTGCCTGTCTTCCTGCACTTCCCTTCCTTAGATCTAGTTCATGTTTTGCTCTCCTTGCTTCACTCTGGATTTGTCTACACAGATTTGTCTCTATCTTATTGGGGATTCCATGAAGTTGCCTTCTTATGTCTCAAAATGGCCATGCAGTGCTGGGCCAGCTGGGAGGGGACATATACTCGATATCTCTCCTTGTTCTCTGCTTTCATTCAGTTTCTTCTTCCAATCAGTGTTTGATCTACTTTTTTATCCTTCAGTTTAAAGCTCTGGGTTCCAGGATTATCATGTTTCTGTTTCATTTCATTTCTTGGGTCTTTGTTGTAGAGGGACTGCATGGAGTGTCTGACTAGTTTGCCATCATAACTCTACCCTGATCCTAATTATTTTAAACTTTCTTCTCTTACAGCTGATTCCTCTAACTCCGAATAAATACCTACTTGACTGCTAACCAGAAGGCTGGTGGTTCAAACCCACCAGCCACTCTCGGAAGGAAGGTTGGGCAATCCTACTTCTGTAGTGATACTGCCTCGGAAACCCAAGGAGGGGTTGCTGTGAGTCGGGGCCGACTCGATGGCACATAACAACAACAACAACAACATTCCCAAAATAATTTTCTTTATATGTAAATAAAGGTAATTCACCTACAGAAGAGTCATGTTTTTTTAAAGAAGCAGGTAATATTTATTTTTTTATGAAATAGTTTGGATTTAATTTCCAATACAGACTGATGAAATTCAGAATTTTCTTGGCTATTTTAGGTATCAGTCTAAGAATATGGTTCTCGAAGTGTGTTCCACAAGCCCTTGTGTCTCTGTGACTTGCTCAAAGAGCCAGAAAGTAAAAAGTACGTTCACACTAACACAAAAAATTATCTGCATTTTCTACAGTGCTGGTATTAGCATCAATGGTGCAAAAGCAAGCCTGGATAAAACTGCTTATGCCTTAGTACTAATAGTCATTGTACTCTTCATCACTACACAGTCACAATAAAAAGAAAAATGCCAATTTCACTTAATAATGTCCTGATGAAGCAGTAAAGATTATTAATTTTGTTAAGTTTTGACTTTTGAGAACATATCTTTTTTAATATCTTGCATGACAAAGTGAGAACTACACATAAATCACTTCTGCTATAGTATAAATATGAGGATTGTCTTGAGGAAAAACACTTAATGCAATTGAATTGTGAACTGAACTCATTGCTTTTTCCATGAACACTGGTTTTCCTTGAAAGAATGACTAACAAAATATGGCTGCAGTATTTGGTAGACATTTTCTCAAAAATGAATGAAGTGAGCCTATCACTTCAAGGAAACGAAACTGACAGTACTTCTTTCCAATGATGAAATTAAATTAAAATTTTGGAAAACTTGCATCCCTCACTGTGAACTTGACAGTTTTTTAATATCTAAAGACTCTTCTGATGAGATCCATGGTGATATTAACAAATACTCTTAAAAAAATTATATAATGAAATGTATCAACATTTGGAAGAGCTACAGAATGCAATGAACCAATATTATCCAAAATAAAAATTTATTATGTTATAAAAAATGTGCATGGGTTAAATTCTTTTTAATGAAAAGTGCAATGGATTTTAATATGACAGAAAATGAAATTAATTGATTCAGTTTCAGATTTCACATTGCAACTAATCTCTAAAAAACTAAAACTTTCTGAATTTTGGTGTAATAATGAAGAAGAATGCCACAATTACCTGAAAAGACTATGAAAATATACTGCTTTTCTGACTATATCTATATGAAGCTAAATTTTCTTTATATAGTACAATCAAAACAACATTCCCATATGCAAAAGCAAATATAAACATCCAACTCTGTTCTCTGTTCTTAAATGTATGACATTTAAGAGATTTGTAAAAATACAAAATAATGCCATTCTTCTATTTTTTTGTAAATATATGAAATTATTTTATTTATATGAACATTCAATGAGCTTATTATTTTTAAATTTTTCTGAATTTTAATTTCTAGATATTGGTAGATATAACTCACATAAACAAAAGCTCTTTGGAGTCCTCAATGAATTTTACTGTTTGGTCCTGGGACCAAAATTTTGACACTGCTAGTCTAAGACAACTCAACTTGTAGGTTACTTTCTTTGATCGTAACTTAAGGGCTGGGAGCCCAACATCTCTAAAGTATAAACCAGATTATTCCCCAAGGATCTATTCTGACCCTTGCTTATGTTGATGCTCTTCTGGTGCATTTCTGGCAGCTCACATATCAAGACCGAAGATCATCCTGTAGTCACTTCTCAGAAGGCCTTAGTTATTTGAAAACTTGAAGATTTTGTCTTTCTAAGTGACTGTTGTCTTGTTGCTGTTATAGATGTTAAATAGGATTTCCCTCTGTACTCATCACCCCTAAAAGGCACCCATTTATTTTTGAAAATTTTGTGTCTCAATAACAGCTACTGTTCTTGACTAAATAAAGTTTTCAGTTTTGCAAAATCTCAACATTAGAATTATCTAGTTTCAAGTCTAGTAAAAAGCTGAAAATAGTCCAAGTCTATTGTACCTATAGGAGAGCATTGGTGGTTCAGTGGTAGAATTCTCACCTTCCATGTGGGAGATCTGGGTTCAGTTCCTAGCCAATGCACTTAATGTGCAGCCACACCCACCTGATAGTAGAGGCTTGTCGGTTGTATGATGCTGAGCTACAAATGATCATGGACATAGCACAGGACCAGCGGCATTTTGTTTGGTTGTGCATGGGGTTGCCATTCAGTTGTGCATGGGGTCACATGTGTTGGGGGCTGACTCAGCAATAGCTACAACAACTGCATCTATCAGTCCACATCTGTATGGACACATTTAACCTCTTTCAGGCATGATTATTTCTCCTTACAAAACAATTTTGTAAGGAGAATAATTTCTGCTTGATTCAATATTTCTTGATCCTGCAAGTCATCCCATCTTGAGTGACTTGTCCCATAGAGTCCTAGTCACTCAGAGATGGTTCATATTAAAATGACATTACCTATTCGAAGTGATCCTTGAATTTCTAATTTCAGATATGAACTTAATCTGACAGAAGTTAATATGATTTCCTGTTTCTATCATTTGCAGAATCTTTCCCTTCTCCCATGAAACTCTTTTCCTTCCAGTGACTTCTTTTATTGTTCTAGTGAACAATGTATGATTTTTCCTTCAGCATCTAATTTGTAAAACTCATTTCTCATGAAGGTGTTTTTAAGTCTTCATGTTCCCTTTGTAAATTATGTAACTACAGGTATTTATTTCAATCTAGCAGTTTAGTCTTGTTTCAATCTAGCAGTTTATTATTTTAAAAAATTAAGCATTTTAGTGGATTTTTTTCTTACTTTTTCTCTCCTTCTAGATTCTTAATTCAATCATGTTGTCACTCTTATGTAATAGTTCATGCACAGCTACTATTTGTAGCTACTCCTGATTACTACCAAGGACAAAATGAAATATATTTGTTTCCTTGTGGATTTAAAGAGTAACTTTTCTAATAAAGAGTTTGTATTATCTTAAACCCTTTACTTCTAAATCTGGTCCTGATTCAAGAAGAATTACTACAATTTGTATAAATCTTTATTTTAGTATAAGTCCCTAGTTATTATCATTTGGTCAAATTTAGCAGCTCCTCTCCTTTGTATAACATGTCAGTTCAGGCTCATAATTCAGTTTAATAAATACACATTGAGCATAGATTAGAATGAATGCTGTGGAGGATATTAATATGGAAGACAATATAAAAAAAACTAAACATATCATAATCTCTGACCTCCATGGCTCCAGTTGAGTGGTGAAGACAGAGTATACATGACTACCTCTGATGAGGCAGACAATTAAGCATAGAGGAACATGGTGCTTTGGGTGGACAGGGAAGAGTGGCAAGAACTCCAGCTACTATAGCTGTATTATTAAAGGTGATTGTTTGTATCTTAAGGTTCTCTAGCATTGTCTTTGTGTAGCCCTTATTTCCCCAAGCTCCATAAGCCTTGGCATCTATGAAGCTCAGGTAATAAGTACAAGGGCATTTGCACTCTTCCACCTCAAGAGGTTATATTTGACTCTGTACTTCTCACTCCACTCTCTTCTGGTAAGTCCTTGGATTGTTGTTGTCATTCTACAGTGATTCTTGTTATATGTGCCTGGAACCCCATTGCACACCTATGCTGTGGCCATGTGTACCTGTGCCTTTGGTACTGGACTCTGCTGCCCTTGCTGTCACCACTGAAGAGGCCTTAGTAGCAGATAAATATTTTTATCTAGTCTTTGATGTCCAAGAAAGCACTGAATTGTACAGTTATTTTTAGGCTCTTAGGATGGCTAAGATGAAGGTAGAAGAGTCAGTTTAGGAGCTGCCAGTACCCATGTACACCACTTGTCTGTCAGTTTGTCATACTGTGGTGGCCTGTGTGTTTCTGTGAGGCTGGAGTCTATGCCACTGGTATTTCAAATTCCAGCAGGGTCAACAATGGTGGACAGGTTTTAGTGGATCTTCCAGACTAATACAGACTCAGAAGAAGGAAGGGGCCATCTATTTCTCAAAGAATTTGCCAGTGAAAACCATATGAATAGCAGTGAAACACTGTCTGATACAGTACTGGAAAACTTTATGGATATCCCTGAAACATTTTCCAATATAGTGCTGGAAGATGAGCCCCTCAGGTTGGAAGGCACTCAACACATGACTGGGGAAGAGCTGCTTCCTCAGAGTAGAGCCAACCTTAATGATGTGGATGGAGTAAAGTTTTCGGGACCTCCATTTGCTGAAGTGGTAGGACTGAAAATAAGAAGAAACAGCTGCAAACATCCATTAATAATTAGAACATGGAATGTACAATGTATGAATTGAGGAAAATTGGAAGTGTCAAAAATGAAATGAAACACATAAAGATCGATATCCTAGGCATTAGTGAGCTGAAATGGACTGGTTTTGGTCATTTTGAATCAGACAACTCTACAACCTACTATGCCGGCAATGACAAATTGGAGAGGAATAATGTGGCATTCATCATCACAAAGACTGTTTCAAGATCTATCCTGAAGTACAATGCTGTCAGTGACAGAATAATATCCATACACCTACAAGGAAGACCTGTTAATACTACTATTATTCAAATTTATGTCCCAACTACCAAAGCCAAAGGAAATTGAAGATTTTTACCAACTTCTGCAGTCTGAAATTGACCAAACATGCAATCAAGATGTGTTGATTATCACTGGTGATTGGAATGCAAAAGTTGGAAACAAAGAAGAATTACCAGCAGTTGGAAAATATAGCCTTGGTGATAGAAACAGCACTGGAGATGGTATGATAGAATTTTGTAAGACCAATGACTTATTCATCGCAAATACCTTTTCAACAACACAAATGGTGGCTATACATGTGGACTTCGCCAGATGGAGTACACAAGAATCAGAGAGACTACATCTGTGGAAAGAGGTGATGGAGAAACTCAATATCTTCAGTCAAAACAAGGCCAGGAGCTGATTGTGGAACAGACCATCAACTGCTCATATGCAAGTTCAAGTTGAAGCTGAAGACAATTAAAAGAAGTCCACAAGAGCCAAAATATGATCTTGATTATATCCTTCCTGAATTTAGAGATCATCTAAAGAATACATTTGATGCATTGAACACCAGTGACCGAAAACCAGAGAAACTGTGGGATGACATCAAGAATATCATCCATGAAGAAAGCAAAAGTCATTAAAAAGACAGGAAAAGAAGAAACAACCAAAATGGATGTCAGAAGAGACTCTGAAACTTGCCCTTGAATGGGGATTAGCCAAAGCAACTGGAAGAAATGACAGGATGAAAGAGCTGAACAGAAGATTTCAAAGAGCAGCTCGAGAAGACAAAGTCAATTATTATGATGAAATGTGCAAAGACCTGGAGTTAGAAAAACAAAAGTAAGAACACTCTCAGCATTTCTAAAGCTGAAAGAACTGAAGAAAAAATTCAAGCCTTGAGTTGTAATATTGAAAGATTCTATGGACAAAATATTGAATGATGTGGGAAACATCAAAAGAAGATGGAAGGAATACACAGAGACATGGTACCAAAAAGAATTGGTTGATGTTCATCCATTTCAGGAGGTGGCATATGATCAAGAACCAATGGTACTGAAGGAAAAAAATTAAAGCTGCAGTGAAAGAACTGGCAAAGAACAAGGCTTCAGGAATTGACAGAATACCCATTGAGATGTTTCAACAAATGGATGCCACACTGGAGGCACTCACTTGGCTATGCCAAAAGATTTGAAAGATAGATACCTGGCCAACTGACTGGAAGAGATCCATATTTGTACCCATTCCAAAGAAAGGTGATCCCACAGAATGAGGAAATTATTGAACAATATCATTAATATCACATGCAGTGAAATCTTACCAAAGATAATTCAAAAACAGCTGCAGCAATATATTGACATTCCAGAAATGCAAGCTGGATTGCGAAGAGGATATGGAATGAGGGATATCATTGCTGATGTCAGATGGATCTTGGCTCAAAGCAAAGAATACCAGAAAGATGTTTACTTGTGCTTTTATTGACCATGCAAAGGCATTCAATTGTGTGGATCATAACAAATTGTGGATAACACTAAGAAGAATAGGAATTCCAGAACACTTGATTGTGCTCATCAGGAACCTGTACATAGACCAGGAGGCTGTCATTCAAAGAGAACAAGGTGATGCTACATGGTTTAAAATCAGGAAGGGAGTGCATCAGCATTTCATCCTTTCTCCATATTTATTCAATCTGTATGATGAACAAATAATCTGAGAAGCTGGACTATATGAAGAAGAGTGTGGCATCAGGATTGGAGGAAGACTCATTAACAACCTACAATATGCAGATGACACAACTTTGCTTGTTGAAAGTGAGGATGACTTGAAGCCCTTATTGATAAACATTAAAGACTAAAGTTTGCAGTATGGATTACATCTCAATGTAAAGAAAACAAAAACCCTCACAACTGGACCAACAAGTAGCATCAAAATAAAAGGAGAAATGATTGAAGTTGTTAAAGATTTCATATTACTTGATTCCACAATCAATACCCATAGAAGCAGCAGTGAAGACATCAGACAACATTTTACATTGGGCAAATCTGCTGCAAAAGACCTCTTTCAAGTGCTGAAGAGCATAGATGTCTCCTTGAAGGTGCGCCTAACACAAGCCATGGTATTTTCTTTCGCCTTATATGCATGTGAGAGCTGGACAATGAACAAGGAAGACCGAAAAAGAGTTGCTGCTTTTGAGTTGTGGTGTTGGCAAAGAACACTGAAAGTACCATGAACTATCAAAAGAACTAACAAGTCTGTCCAAAGAAGTGCATCCAGAATGCTCCTTGGAAGTGAGAATGTTGGTCACGTTGTCAGAAGGGACCATTCCCTGGAGAAGGATATCATGCTTGGTAAAGTCAACAAAAAAGGGGAAGCCCTCATCGAGATTGATTGGCACAGTGGCCGCAACAATGGGCTCAGGTGTGGCAAGGATTGTGAGGCTTGCACAGGACTGGGCAGTGTTTCATTCTGTTGTACATAGGGTCTCTATGAGTTGGAGCCAACTCAACAGCACCTAACAACAACAACAACCCATGCGTTGAGCACTCATAATTTTTTTTCTCCTCACAGAAAACTCCCTGCCTTTTTAGAGGCATACTGATCCCAAAGTTGGAAAGTGTTTAACTCCTTTCTTTTGAGTTATGTAAGAGGTATCGTAGAATCTGAATCCTTCAAAGTCCCTTCACCATTTATCAGAGGAATAGGAGTCCCCATGAAAATTGGAATCTTGTTAGACAATCTGTTTCAGCATTTCTGAAGTGGGCATGCAGATTAGGTCAATCCCAATCGTCTTTGTTTTTCTAGCAAGATGTTTTAATTATCAAAGTGTTATATGCTCTTTCTTTTTTCAAAAATTCAAGTTGTATGTAAGTTATATATGAAGAAAAGAAAAAAGGTCTTCATTACTCTTGCCTATAATTTCACTGCACAAGGACTGTCACCATTCCAAATTTGATGTTTTTTTTCTGTTTTGATATATTCATACTCATTACATATGTTGTTGTTGTTATATGCCATCGAGTCAGACCCAACGCATAGCGACCCCTCCGTGGGTTTCTGAGGCAGTATCACTACGGAAATAGATTGCCCAATCCTGCTAACCAGGAGGCTGGCGGTTCAAACACACCAGCCACTCCTCAGAAGGAAGGTTGGGCAATCTACTTCTGTAGTGATACTGCCTCGGAAACCCAAGGAGGGGTCGCTATGAGTTGGGGCCGACTCTACGGCACATAACAACAACAACAACAACAACACTCTGTCCTATAGGGTCGTTATGAGTCAGAATTGACCCCACGGCAGTGGGTTTTTTGGGTTATAGATATTTGAAGCTCACTTGTTATAATACTTTTTACAATATATTACCGTCTTGCCTTGTTGCTTAACATAATTCTACTGTTTTCTTCGATCACATTCATGGTATTCCATAGTATGGCTGTACCATAATTTACATATACATACTCCTTAACTTAAATATATGTATATTTCTTCCAATTTTTTTGTCTTTTCCAACAATACTACAATGAACATCTTATATGACTAATTACGTACATGCATGTTTATGTTTTAGATAATTCCAAATTCAAAAGATTTATTCAATAAAATTTATCAGTGATTTCTAATAAAATATTTTAGCAAACCAGAACAGAAGGAAACATTTTTCATCCATAAAATGACTACCAACAAAAATCTCACATAAAATATCATACTAAATAATGAAATTTTGGATTTTCCCTTTAGTGTGAGAAACAAGATTAGGATGTCCCCTACTACTGCATCTATTCATTAATATTCTGGCAGCCCTAATCAGTTCGATAACATAAGAAAAAGAAGATATAAAAGAATTAAAGGGGGGAATATAAATTGTCATTCACAGACAACATGACTGTGTTATACAGAAAAAAAAAATCCAAGAGCATCTAAATTCTACTACAAGTTTAAGAAATTTAAACAAGGTGGCAAGATACAAAACATGTATATCTAGAAGTTGGTATGAGTTTCTGCATTATAGCAATAACCAATTAGAAAATGAAATAATAATAATAACCACCACAATCAAAGAGACTATCCCTGTCTACTTATTCACTAGAGTATGTTATCTCGGTTGTATTTCTATATGGTGTGGATGGCCTAGCTGCACCCTTCTAAGTTCCATAAAAACCAAACCAAAAAACCAAACTCACTGCCATTGAGTTGATTACGACTCATAGCAACCCCCTTTGGGTTTCCGAGGCAGTAAATCTTTATGGAAGTAGATTGCCCAGTCTTCCTTCCAAGGAGTGGCTGGTGATTTTGAACCGCCAGCCTTCTTGTTAGCAGTCAAATGCCTCAGGCACTACACCACCAGAACTCCTTAAAGACAGGGATAATGCCCATTTTGCTCACTGCTGTAATTCTAATGTCTGGCACATAGATGGTACTCAATCAATATTTTCGATTGACAAGATTGAGTGGCCTACCATTCTGATTTGAATATCCTGGTTTGCTCAGGACAGAGTGGTTTAACTGGGACATAGAATCCTTAATGTAAAAACCAGTACAGTCCTTAGCAAACTGGAGCAGTTGACCACCCTAAAAAATTAGTTGCTTTGGAATCAGCACATGGGGACCCCATCTGTGTGAGAGCAGAACTGTGCTCCATTGGGTTTTCAATGACTGATTTTTTAGAAGTAGATCTCCAGGCCTTTCTTTCAAAGCCCCTTTGGGTAGACACCAACTTCTAACCTTTCAGTTAGCACCTGAGCCCATTAACCGTTTAGACCACTCAGAAACTCCCATCTGTCAATAAAAGCCAAAATGAAGGGGAGATTTTGACTAACCAAGGAATAAGCTAATGTTTTCAGGGTTAAAAGAGAAAGTTTCACTGAGGTTGTTTTGGTGGGATTCTAATCAAGTCAGGTTGAAGTTAAGGGTTGTGGTATGAAAGAGTGCCTTTCCACAGTAAAAACTATGTAGTGATATTTTGGAATCTATAGCAATATTAAATCCACTAAGATTTTGTAAGACTTGTAAGATTCTCCCTACATTATGCCAATACAATCTAACAGTATCCCAAAGAAAGAAGCCGTAATGAATTTTGTTCATTAAGTTACAAGCAACTGCAATGTCTTTTCTCCCAAAAAGGCCTGAAAAAGGTCCTGTTGCTCTGGAAATAAAATCGTAGGGAAGAAAGAGGGTAGTGTGCCCATGCCCGTGTATATAGTGTTGGCAGATGATATTTCTACAAGCATATTTGTATGTGCTGTAAGAATGCCCAGGTGTATAGTAGAGCTGGCAAGGGACAAGGTTGTGATGGCTTCTTGGCCACTGACAGCTACACAGAGGGAGTGAGTAGTTAGACCTGTGGGCTTGGGACCATGATTCCAAGGGACATCAAGCTCAACTGGCATAACATACTACATAAAAACATTGTTCCACATCCTACTTTGGTGAGTAGCGAATGGGATCTTAAAAGCTTGCAAGTGGCCATCTAGGTGCAATGATAGGTCTTTCTTCGTCCAGAGCAAAGAATTATGAAGAAAACAAAAGATACATGGAAACAATCCTCAGCCTATATGATCATGAGACCAGAACTAGATGGTGCCTGACTACCACTGTCAATCACTCTAGAGAGTGAGAGAACAAGGTGGAACAAAACTCAAAATCATTAAAAAAAGACCAGGTTTGCTGGTCTGATAGAACTTGGTGAGACTCTGACACTACAGCCCCTAGTTACCCTTTAGGTCTGGAATTGAACTCACTTCCATAGCTTCCAGCCAAATAACAGGCAGGCATATGGGCTGAACATTTACATCAGGTAGACACACTGCTTGGAGCAATCTTGGGAGAACAGAAGGGCAGTATATGCACAGGAAGACAGCTGGGGGTAGGGGGTGGGATTGCATGGGAGGGAAGGACACAGGGAAGAGGTAACTGTGTAGAGGTAGTGGGAGGAGAGCTGTTACATTGTGGGAATTGCAGTCAATATCACGAGACAAAATATGTATGAACTGCTGTATGGAAAATGAATTTACTCTGTAAACTTTCACCCAAATCACAATAAAAATTTTAAAAAATCATTGGGAAAGAATACTCATTTGATGAAATAGCTACTTTTGGATGACAAATACAAGTAATTTGCATTACACTTAATACTTGAAAATTAATTTTTCTGAAACACCTTGAATAACAGCACAGATTTCCTATTCCAAATTGATATGCATTATATCCAACATGCAGGGGAAGGAAACAATGGCATAGATTATTCAAAACATAGATACTATCATTTCCCAAAAACTGTCTTGTCATTTTCCATGATTTACCTATTGTTGTTGTTATTGTTGTTAGTTGCTGTAGAATTGATTCTGACTCATAGCAACCCTACAGGAAAGAGTAGAACCACCCTATAGCATTCCCTAGGCTATAATCTTCATGGGACTAGATCACCAGGTGTTTTCTCCCACAGAGCCAATGGTAGGTTCAAACCACCCACCTTTGTGTTAGCAGCTAGCCAAGCACTTAACAACTGTGCCACCAGGGCTCCTTCAAGACTTACCAACCTAGGAATAAATGCACATTCCTACGTAATGTAGGACTTCTTGTGGTGTAGTGGTTGAAGCATTCAGCTACTAACCAAAAAGGTTAGAAGTTCTAATCCACCAGCCACACCATGGGAGAAAGAGGAGGCAGTCTGCTTCCATAAAGCTTTACAGCCTTGAAACCCTATGGGGCCATTCTACTTTGTCCTAAAGGGTCACTGAGCCAAAATCAACTTGATGGCATCAGTTTGATTTTTGTAACGTCATTTCCAAGTGAAATCCTAATCTCATGTGTGACTCCTATCTCCTTCTTCCTCTATATTAGACACATTTTGATAATTTTGCCTTTTTGATAATTTCTAATTCTCTTCTTCTGCCCAAGTTGACCTTAGGTCCAACATAATGGGAGTAGAAATGGAAAGAAGATAGAGTTAGGGTACCTTTGGTTGGACTCAGCCAAGAAGTAACGAAAAAAGAGAAAAAGTATGCATATTGGGTACCTGCAATGTGCCTTCAAATCAGATAAACCAAAAAACAAACCCATTCTTATCAGCTCAATTCTGACTCATGGCAACCCTATGAATGGCTCCATAGGATTTTCTTGGGTGTGATCTTTATCAAAACCGATTGCCAGTGCTTTCTTTTGTGATGCCACCGGGCAGGTTTGAACCACCAACTATAAGGTTTGTAGTTGAGTGCTCATTTAATCCTTAAAATAGCTCTGAGAAGAAGGTATTGATTGTCATACTCGTTTACTTATGAGTGAACTGAGGCTCCAAAAGCTTGAATATAATGAACAAGATCATTCAACTAGTGGGCTGTAGAGCTTGAATTCAACTCATCTCCAAGGGCTGTGCCCTCCTAATGTGTCTCATCTGGGCAAACATACCCAAGTGGTTTGGAGAATCTATGTGCAACGAATTAATTTGGACCCAGAGAATCAGAAAGTGAATGCTTCTGTTTCTAATAACAAATCAAGAAAATTAACGTGCATAAATGTGTATTCCTAATTTTAGATTTTATTATGAACATGATTTTATAACTTCAAGTTTTGATTAAGTTCAATTAATAAGTCACATGTGTAATAAATTTTGCCCACCAAAGACAAAATACAAAAAAAAAAAAAAAACACTTCACTGTGTGGATAAACCTGTTTTCTTATTTTGCTTTGGTTCGTATTAGTAACTTACATTGGAATTTGTTATTATTTCAAATATCATCCAAAATAACATATCCCATTTTAGATCAAACCATCTGATATATGATGCAATGGCTCAGCCACAATTGCTAAATAATTCTTCTCATATTGGAAAGGAGAATTTGCCTCAAATGCTTGGCTTTCTTAAGATTTCTTTTGCCTGGTTCTAATGATAATGTCACAGCTACATTCTTTGTTGTATTACTTTATAATGCTAGTTTTATTTACTTAAAAACTTTTTGAGATTTTGAAAGAAATGTATGTTATTATGCAAGCCAAACAATGCAGTGGTATATAAAGAGAAATTGAAAAGATGAGGCTAGAGAAATAGGCAGGAGTCAGTTCACTAGAGTCCTGTAAGTCAGATAAGGAAGTTTGCACTTTATATAAGTTCAGAACATTTTAAACAGGGGCATAACAGGATCTAATTTATGTTTTAAGAAGGGCACTCTGGATGCTGAATGAAGAGTGGATTGTCAAATGGGGATGAGAGTGGAACCTGGGAGGCCAGATGAGAGATGGAGGCAAACAATGTCTAAGGGAATAACCATGGTGACTGGAACTGGTGGGGAGCAGTGGGAATAGAGAGGCAAGTCATGTTTGGGATCTTATTGATGGATTGGATTGGAGGGGTTGGCTGGGTAAAGAAAGCAGAATCAAAGATGGTTCCTAGTTGAGCTGTGAATGATGTCATTTCCTGCAATACATAATAAGGGAGATGTAGGATACTTCCCTTATTTCAGTAGAGTGTGTGTGCATGTGTTTTAGGGATGGGATAGCTCATAAAATTTCACCCTGTTCAACTATTAGATATACTTTGTAGCTTTCTCATCCCCACATCCTGGTGTTCATGCTCTGTGTGATCCTCTCCCTTTGAGTGTAGGTGACACCTGTGACTTGCCTCTAACCAATGGAATACAGCAAAGGTGACAAGATATACATGTAAGTGAAAATATGTTAAGTGATTATATTACATAAGATTCTAACCGTCTTCTTGGGGACTTCTTCCTTTCTTGGCTTGAAGAAGCAAAGTGCCATGTCATGAGCTGGCCTATGGAGAGGGACAGGTAGCAGCAAGCAAGAATCTGGGGCCCTCTCTGTCCAACAACCTGTAAGAACTGAATGCTGTCAACAACCACATGAGCTTGGGAGCAAACACTTTTTCAGATGAGTCTCAGATGAGACAGCAGCCCCAGCTGACACCTTCATTGCAGCCTATAGATACCCCAAAGCAGCCAAACTGGACCCAGATTCCTGACCCACTGTGAGATAATAAACGTGTGTTCTTTTAACCTGCTAAATTTGTAGAATATTGGAAAACAGTAACTAATACACTGATTTTCTTAAAAGAAATTAGTCATGATACCATCGAGGTTTCTTTATTTTTTTTTTTTCAGGTTCTCAAGCTTTTGTTTATTGATTGTATCTATCAATATTTATCCTCTTAGAAATTAAAACTAAGAAACTTTAGCATATGTATTAGTTTATTTAGAAAAGAATAAAAACACTATATGTTAACATAAATACTATAATTATGAAAAGTAACCATTTTCAAAATAGTATGAAAAGTGGAATTGTTTTATATTTTTATAAAACTCTAATGTCTGGTTTAGTAGAAGACAGTTGGATTCTCATATCTGCTTTTGCATTCAAATCTGTTGTGGTATGTTGTTTGATTGAAGTATATTATATGAAGAAATCTGACCTCACACAGATATGCAAAAAGGAGTATTCTAATAACTTCCTCAGGTAATTGTGAGTATTCTTTGATAATACACTAAAAGTCAACAAGTGATTAGGTGCAGTATGGAGTGGAAAGCCATAGCAAAGAACTTTTCATATCCTATCACAGTAAAAGCCATTAGCCTATCTTGCTTTTTTTTTTTTTAATTGTGATTTGGGTGAAGATTTACAGAGCAAATTCACTTTCCATACAGCAGATCACCATCGAGGTTTCTTGCATACATAAATCATTATTCCTGTTTTGAAAAGTTGCGTTTTATATATGGATAATATTTATAAATGTGTAAATTTATATATTCTCCCCAATATACACATATGTTAAAGTATTACATATATCTGCCAAGTTAACACTGATAAAATTATGAGGTACAAGGAAATCTGGATAGGTGAAGTCACTTGCCCAAGTTTCTACAACTAGTTAGTGGCAAAACCATTAGAACTTACTGCACTGAAATGTGTTCATATGATATGAAACCATAACCATAAGGGAAGTCGAAAATCTTCCATTTTTTTACAGTGCATACTATTGGAACCTTTCGAAAACTCCCAAAAGGCAATTTTGTTTCTCACTTAGAAACTTACTGCCATATATATATTAGCATTACAAAACTCATCAGAGCTGTGTAAAATAGCTTTCATTTGTATCTAACTTCTTACTTCATTCTAAATTATTATTATTATTTCTCTTTTGATAAAGGAGAAAGCGTTTATATAATGTTTATATTTAATTAAAGTTCTTATTAAATACAGGTTCAGCCATGCTATATGCTGAAAAATAAGGCAGAAAGTACTGGGGTTTCAAGAAGCTGTAAGTGTGAAGTGGCATAGATATACGCTTTTCTCCGACTTAACAAGAGCCTATTTTAAAATGTTTCATTCAGTCCTGAGAAGAAAGAACTGATGAGATAACGCGCTCAAAGTGCCTGGCAAAGAGTAAATATGTGTATTATTGTTGTTACTAGACAGAAAGGAAAAGGAAGGTACACACGGGGACAATGTGTTCCAAACCTCGGCAAGCAGTGGAGCACAGCACGCCACCACCCATTACTTCGTAATTCCCCCTAATTTTACTTTCATCAGTTTGTCATCCTGTTTGAGAAAGGTCCTAATAACAAGAAAAGGGAATGTTTAGAAGCCTACTGAAAATAACTAGGAATGATTCATCAAAGTGAACAACTGCCCAATCACTGCCAGGTGTGGAGAGTGGCAGAAAACTGGACAAATATAAATAAATACTTTGGACTTATGCTAGAAGCCTGAAAAATGTTGAGCAGGCAAAGCCTAATATTGTGCCAATTCTTTTTGGCAGACATTTATTGAGCACCTACTGTGAACCAGACACTGTTCTAGGAACTGGTAATATAAAAATAAATAAGATAAAGTCCAAGGAGCTCTGGTGATGTAGTAGGTGACGGTTAACTAAAAGATCAGCAGTTCAAACCCTCCTGTTACTTCATGGGAGGAAGAAGAAGCAATCTACTTTTGTAAATATTTACAGCCTTGGAAACCTCATAGGGATTGCTATGGGTAGGAATCAATTTGATGGCAGTGTCTGTTTTTTTCTTTTTTTTTTGTAATGGGTTTTACAATAGAAAAAAATATTAAGAGCACACTAAATATAGAGAAGTAAGTCTACCATGGAAGTCAGAGAAAGTTTCTCAGAGATGTCTGAGATGAGATTAATCAAGGAAAACATAAGGGACAACCAAATGCAAAATCACAACAGATTCTTCCCAGTTTAAAAAACTACTACTGCGATCAAGACATTGTGGTACTGGCATAAGGATAGACATATAGATCAATGGAACAGCAGTGAGAGTTCAGAAATAAGCCCTCACATGCACAGGCAATTGATTTTTTGGCATGGGAGTCAAGAAAATGCAGTGATGCTGAGATAACTGGATATACACATGCAAAGAATGAAGTTGAACTCTATCTCACCCCACATACAATGATTAACTCAAAATGGATCAAAGGAAATGTAAGAGCTAAAACCATAAAACTCTTAGAAGAAAATACAGGAGCAAATCCTTGTGACCTTGGGGTAGGCAAGGTCTTCTTAGATAGATACCAAAAGTACAAGTGACAGAAGAAAAACTAGACAAATTATAATTCACTGAAATGAAAACTTCTGTGCTTCAAAGGGCATACCATCAAGAAAGTGAAAGCTCACATAATGGGAGAAAATAGCAAATCATCTATTGAAAAAGAGGCTTGTATCTAGAATATATAAAGAACTCTTAATTAAACTCAATAATTAAAATATAGGAGCTCTGGTAGCATAGTGGCTAAAGCACTTGACTGCTAATCAGAAGGCTGGTGGTTCAAACCC
>NW_006921880.1:111518-113952 GCF_000298275.1 Orycteropus afer afer
GGAAGGTTGGGCAATCTACTTCCGTAGTGATACTGCCTCGGAAACCCAAGGAGGGGTCGCTATGAGTCGGGGCCGACTCGACAGCACATAACAACAACAAACAACAACAACAATTAAAATATAAATAAAACAATTTAAAAATTGGCAAAGGATATAAAACATTTCTCCAAGGAATATATATACAAATGTCTAACATAAACATAAAAAGATGCTCAACTTCATTAGCTGTCAAAGAAATGTAAAAGTAAACCACAATAAGATACCAATTCATGTCTACTGTTGTTGTTGTTATGTGCCGTAGAGTCGGTCGGCCCCAACTCATAGCGACCCTTTCTTGGGTTTCCAAGGCAGTATCACTACGGTTACCAGTAAGGTGCCTTAGGCACTAGGCCACTAGAGCTCCTTCATGTTCACTAGAAAGGCTATAATAAAGAAAAACATAACAAGTATTGGCTAGGATGTGGGGAAAGTAAAATCCTCGTACATTGCTAGTGGGAATGGAAAATGGTTCAGCTGCTGTGGAAAAGTTTGGCAATCCTTCAAAATTTAAACATAGAAATACGATGAAAAAGAAAACAAAAAAACTCACTGCCATCGAGTGGATTCCAACTCATAGCGACCCCCTTTCGGTTTCTGAAGTGGTAAATCTTTACGGAAGTAGATTGCCTAATCTTCCTTCCATGGAGTGGCTGGTGGGTTTAGAACCACCAATCTTTTGGTTAGCAGTCAAGTGGCTTAGGCACTATGCCACCAGAGCTCCTTACTTACTATATGATCCAGCAATTCCACTCCTAGCCATATACCCAAGAGAAACTAAACATGTGTTCACATAAAAACATGTACATGAATGTTCACAGCAGCATTGTTTATATTAGTCAAAAAGTTAAAACAACACAAATGTACATTAACTAGTGAATGAATAAATAAATGTGGTATATCAATACAATGAAATACCATTGTGCAATAAAAGAGAATAAATCTTGAAAATATTATGCTAAGTGAAAGGAGCCCATATTGCATAATTCTATTTATATGTCCAGAATAAGCAAATGCATAGAAACTGGAAGTAGATTGGTGTTATCTCTAGGGCTGGAAAGTTTGGGGAAAATGAGAAGTGAGTGCTATATACTAATGGGTATGGAGTTTTTTTCTGGGTTGAAGAAAGTGTTTTAAAGGTGATTGTTGTGAAGACTGCACAGCCCTGCAAATATTTATATACATAGTCGAATCTGACTCATAGCAACCCCTCCTTGGGTTTCTGAGGCAGTATCACTACAGAAGTAGATTGCCCAACCTTCCTTCAGAAGAGTGGCTGGTGGGTTTGAACCACCAGCCTTCTGGTCAGCAGTCAAATGCCTTAGGCACAGTAATGGTTATCTTTGTGTGTCAACTTGGCTGAGCCTGGTTGAGTGGCTGGACAGCTGGTGGTAGTATTCCCCATGATGAGACTGGCAGTCATCTCCATGGTGGGATCTACCACAAGCAGCTGAGTAGCTGCCTTTCAATATGTGATCTGCTTCCCGTATATAAGCAAGAGCTTTGGGAATGGTCTCAAGCCTATGGCACGCTTGGACCCTGCATGTAGCTGTGTCATTGCTCAGCAGCCTGCCATGCTCTGCTGACCTTGGGACATACAATGGACTTAAGTTAATGGCCTGCCGTGTGGTTTGGTAACATCAGGATCGTGCCTTTTTACTTGTCAACCTTGGGGCTTCTCAGCCTCAGCAGCCTGCAGCTGTCTGAGTGAAAAAACGCCTCTAGTCCAAGGGGCCAGGAGCAGGAGGCAGAGCTGGACCCCAAGGTTGAGGGGCTTTCACCCAGCCCCTAGAGCCTGGCACTTTGAAGTTGGACTTAAAGCCTCCAAATTGTAAGAATAAACTCCTGTTTGTTACGGCCATCCCATTTGTGGTTTATTCTAGTCATTCATTTATTCTTGTCAGAGCAGCACTAGGTAACCAGAACAGGCACCATGCTACCACAGCTCTTCTCTCTCTTTCTCTCTCTCCCTGCCTCCCTCTCCTCCTCCCCTTCTCCTCCCCCTCTCCCTCTTTCTCTACATATGTTGTTGTTGTTGTTATGTGCTCTCCAGTTGGACCCGACTCATAGCGACCCCTCCTGGGGTTTCCCAGGCAGTATCACTATAGAAGTAGATTGTCCAACCTTCCTTCTGAGGAGTGGCTGGTGGGTTTGAACCACCAGACTTCAGGTTAGCAGTCAAATGCCTTAGGCACTATGCTACCAGAGCCCCCCACCATATGAATTCAATTGTATACTTTAAATGGGTGAATTGTGTAGTATGTGAATCACATCTCAATAAAGCTTGTTGTTGTTGTTGTTATGTGCTGTCGAGTCAGCCCTGACTCATAGCGACCCCTCCTTGGGTTTCCGAGGCAGTATCACTACAGAAGTAGGATTGCCCAACCTTCCTTCCGAG
>NW_006921880.1:114052-120254 GCF_000298275.1 Orycteropus afer afer
GAACCACCAGCCTTCTGGTTAGCAGTCAAGTGCCTTAGCCACTATGCTACCAGAGCTCCCCAATAAAGCTAGTATTTAAAAAAAAAAAAAAAAAAGCACAACAGATGGGGATATTAACTTTAGTGACCCTAGTTCTTCACCCTCTCTGTATACAAATCGTTTGCCCTGTAACTTTTCACCTCTTCTCACTAAAGAGGTGATTTTTGCACACCTTCAATCTGGATTGGCCTTGTGATTTGCTTTGTATAGAGGAGTAATGATATGGTTCCAGTTCTGAGCTTGGGACTCAAGAACCCTTACAGGTTCACTTGTGCCTTTGGTCTTCTGCTACTGCCATGATAACATGCCTGGATTAGCTTGAGAGATCTATATTTATCTATATATCTATCCATCTACCTATATCAGCTTTTTTTTTTTTTTTAATTGTGATTTGGGTGAAAGTTTATAGAGCAAATTCATTTTCCACACAGCAGTTCACACACATTTTGTCTCATGACATTGACTGCAATTTCCCACAATGTAACAGCTCTCTTCTACTTTCTCCCCATAGTTACTTCTTCCCTGTGTCCTTCCCTCCCATGCAATCCTGCTCCCCCAACGTACAGCTGTCTCCCTGTGCAAACACTGCCCTTTTGTTCTACCACGACTGATCACTCCAAGCAGTGTATCTACCTGATATAAATGTTCACCTCATATGCCTATCTATTGTTTGACTGGAAGCCATAGGAATAAGTTCAGTTCCAGACCTGATGGGTAGCTAGGGGACATACTCTCAGGGATCTCACCAGGCTCTATCAGACCAGCAAACCTGGTGCGGTTTTTTCTTGTTGTTTTGTTTTTTAATGATTTTGAGTTTTGTTCCACATTGTTCTCCCACTCTATCCAGGATCTCCTACAGAGATCCCTCTCTGAGTGGTTGACAGTGGTAGCTGGGAACCATCTAGTTCTGGTCTCATGGTCATATGGGCTGAGCATGGCATGGTCTATCAGTTTCTTGGACTAATTGTTTCCATGAGTCTTTGGTTTTCTTCATTCTTCTTTGCTCTGGACAAGGAGAGACCCATCATTTCATATAGATAGCCACTTGCAAGCTTTTATGTTCCCGTTCACTACTGACCAAAGTAGGCTGTACAACAATGTTTTGTGTAGTGTGTTATGCCAATTGAGCTTGAAATACCTGGCACCATAGTCCCAAGCCCACAGGTCCAACTACTTGCTCCCTCCAGGTAGCTGGCTGTGGCCAAGAAACCACCACAACCTGTCCCTTGTCAGCTCTACTATACACCTGGACATTCTTACAGCACATACAAATACACATGTAGAAACATTGTTGGCCAACACCATGTACGGTCATGGTCACACTACCCCCTGCATAGACATACCTAATCATACAGCTTGTCCACCCAACTATCTATGTGTAGACCAATGCTTTCCATCACTGACAATGCAGTACTGTACATGCAAAAGGGTTCATCTTTGGTGTTTGTACCTCTCATGTATGTCTCTATGTCTTCCTCTGCTTCAATGCTACCATGTTACCTATATTACCTTATATTTAGGGAAAAAAAAAAAAAAGGTAGGTTTAGGAGCATTCAAAAAAGTCAGGCCAACAAGGTACATCAATTTTTCTAACAAAGGCAGGGTGCACATCTCACCTGAAAAAGTTATTGAGATTAATATATAGAACAAATGGGCTCATCCTAAAAACAAACAGTTATGGAATTCACAAAGAAAAGCAGTGATAAATCTGTTCCTGAGCATGAACAATGATGGGTATCTATGGGTGAGCCTTTTCACGGCTGTCATCATCCACATAAATACAGCATTTCTCAAGGAGAGAAAAACAAATGAAGTAATGCAACTGACTTTCAAGTTTAGAAAAGGGAACTCTGATCAAATGTGCATATAGGAAGAGATATAATGGCAATTTCTTCTTTTAAAAAGAAGAGCCTTTCAAGGTTATCAATTCCTGTAATAGTCTTTTTTTCTCCCCAGTCATGAAAGACTTACTGTAGTGGTTTGAATTAATTTTCTATATATTACATATGAATAAAGTTAACAGTTTTAAGTTATAAGAAAGGAAATAAGTGTATTTATTGTCTATTTGTTGCTATTGGAATCCCCTCATTCTTGGTTTTCAGGGTGTGAACTTCATGTTTGCAAACTGTCTATAAACACCTCTTCTATTTGCATATTGGGTTTTATTGAAAAAGGTAGGTGTGAATTGTATTTTTATTAAGCTGGGATTACATATATCTCCTGATAAAAACTTTACAATAGGAGTCAGCATTTGTAGACTCCTCTTCAGAGGTGAGGAGCTCTGGTAGCCTAGTGCCTAAGGTACTTGACTGCTAACCAGAATGCTCGCAGTTCAAACCCACCAGACACTCCTCGGAAGGAAGATTGGGCAATCTACTTCTGTAGTGATACCGCCTTGGAAACCCAAGGAGGGGTCGCTATGAGTCAGGTCCGACTCAACGGCACATAACAACAACAACAACTTCAGAGATGAGAGGAAACAAATGTCCATTCTGCCCCAAAAGAAATAGTTCTGATAACTACAGGGCTATATATATTAAGCTCATTTTGACATCATCTTTTTTTTTTTCCCTCATTCATAAACAGTTGGCTGTAATAAACACTGAACATTTCCCATAAAACTGAAGGCTCCAAAAACAAGAATAACCAGAAAGTTCTGTACTTGAAAGCAACATCAACAAGACCACATAAAAATAAATTTGAAAAGCAAATGTAGTCCAAAAAATCAGATTATGCATTACATTAGGCCACATTCCAACATATCAGGAAAATAGTTGTTGTTAGGTGTGTCAATTCATCTCCAACATATAGCGACCCTATGTACAGCAGAACGAAACACTGCCTGGTTCTATGCCAGCTCCACGATCCCTGCTATACCTGAGCCCATTGTTGCAGCCACTGTGTCAATCCATCTCATTGAGGGCTTCCCTCTTTTTCATTGATCTTCCACTTTACCAAGCATGATATCCTTCTCCAGAGAATGGTCCCTTCTGACAACATGACCAAAGCAGGTGAGACGAAGTCTGGCCATTCTTGCTTCCAAGAAGCATGCCAGCTGCACTTCCTCCGGGACAGATTTTTTAATTCTTTTACCAGTCCACAGTACTTTCGGCATTCTTCACCAACACCCCAACTCAAAAGCATCAATTCTTCTTCAGTCTTCCTTATTCACTGCCAAGCTCTCACATGTATATGAGGCAATCGAAAATACCATAGCTTGGGTTAGGTACACCTTAGTCTTCAAGGAGACATCTTTGCTCTTCAGCACTTGAAAGAGGTCTTTGGCAACAGATTTGTCCAATGTAAAATGTCGTCTGATGTCTTGATTGCTGCTTCTATTGGTGTTGATTGTAGAACTGAGTAATATGAAGTTTTTGACAACTTAAATCTTTACTCCATTTATCGTGATGTTTTTTATTGGTCCAGTTGTAAGGACTTTTGTTTTCTTTATATTGAGATGTAATCCATACTGCAGACTGTAGTCTATAATCATCAGTAAGTGATCCAAGTCATCCTCAATTTCAGCAAGCAAAGTTATGTCATCTGCATATTGCAGGTTGTTAATGAGCCTTCCTCCAATCCTGATGCCACGTTCTTCTTCATATAATCCAGCTTCTCGTATTGTTTGCTCAGCATACAGACTGATTAAGTATGGTGAAAGGATACAACTCTGACACACTCCCTTCCTGATTTTAAACCATGCAGTATCCTCTTGTTCTGTTCGAATGACAGCCTCCTGGTCTATGCACAGTTTCCTTATGAGTACTATTAAGGGTTCTGGAATTCCCATTCTTCTCAATGTTATCCATAATTTGTTATGATCCACACAACTGAACACTTTTGCATAGTCAATAAAACACAAGTAAACATCTTTCTGGTATTCTTTGCTCCGAGCCAAGATCCATCTGACATCAGTATTGATATCTTTCATTCCACGTTCTCTTCTGAATCCAGCTTGCATTTCTGGAAGTTCTCTGTCAATATAATGCTGCAACCATTTTTGAATTATCTTCAGTAAGATTTTATTTGCATGTGATATTAATGATATTGTTCAATACTTCCCACATTCTGTGGGATCACCTTTCTTTGGAGTGGGTACAAATATGGATCTCTTCCAGTCACTTGGCCAGGTATCTGTTTTTCAAATCTCTTGGCATAGCCGAGGGAGTGCCTTCAGCAGGATATCCATTTGAAGCATCTCAATGGGTATTCCATCAGTTCCTGGAGCCTTGTTTTTTGCCAATTCCTTAAGTGCAGCTTCTACTTCTTTCTTCAATACCATTGGTTCTTGATCATACGCCACTTCCTGAAATGGAGGAACACTGACCAATTCTTTTGGTACAGTGACTCTGCATATTCCCATCTTCTTTTGATGTCTCCTACATCATTCAACGTTCTGTCCATAGAATCTTTCAATATTGTAACTCAAGGCTAAAATTTTTTCTTCAGTTCTTTCAAATTGAGAAATGCCAGGCATGTTCTTCCCTTTTGGTTTTCTAACTCCAGCTCTTTGCATGTTTCATTATAATAATTGACTTTGTCTTCTCAAGCTGGTCTTTTCTCTTGTTATTTCTTCCATTTGCTTTAGCTACTCTCTGTTCAAGGGCAAGTTTCAGATCAATATCCTAGGCATTAGTGAGTTGAAATGAAGTGGTTTTGGCCATTTTGAATCAGACAATCATATGATCTACTATGCCAGGAATGACAAATTGAAGAGGAATGGCATGGCATTCATCATCATAAAGAATGCATCAAGATCTATCCTTAAGTACAATGTTGTCAGTGATGGGATGATATCCATACACCTACAAGGAAGACCAATTAATACTACTATCATTCAAATTTATGCTTCAACCACCAAAGCCAAAGATAAAGAAGTTGAAGATTTTTCATGAACTTCTGCAGTCTGAAATTGACCAAACATCTAATCAAGATGTTTTGATTATCATTGATGACTGGAATGTTGGTAATAAAGAAGAATCACCAGTAGTTGGAAAATATGGCCTCGGTGATAGAAATAACTCTGGAGATCACATGATAGAATTTAGCAAGACCAATGACTTATTCATTGCAAATACCTTTTTTCAACAACACAAATGGCAGCTATACACATGGTCTTTGCCAGATGGAGTACACAGGAATCAGATTGACTACATCCGTGGCAAGAGGTGATGGAGAAGCTCAATATCTTCAGCCAAAACAAGGCCAGGAACTGATTGTGGAACAGACCATCAACTGCTTATATGCAAGTTCAAGTGGAAGCTGAAGACAATTAAAGACGTCCACAAGAGCCAAAATATGACCTTGATTATATTCCTCCTGAATTTAGAGACCATCTAAAGAACAGATTTGATGCATTAAACACCAATGACCAAAAACCAGAGGAATTGTGAGATGACATCAGGAACATCATCCATTAAAAAGACAGGAAAGGAAGAAAAGACCAAAATGGACATCTGAAGAGGAAAACTGTAGAAAGAAAGAACTGACAAATATAAGCTGGCTGAAAAGTAGAGGATATGGTTGGTAAGGGAGCTCTGGTAGGATAGTGCCTAAGGCACTTGACTGCTAACCAGAAGACTGGCTGTTCAAATCCAACAGCTGCTCCTTGGAAGGAAGGTTGGGCAATCTACTTCCTCGGAAACCCAAGGAGGGGTCGCTATGAGTTGGGGCTGACTCAATGGCACATAACAACAACAACACAATGGTTGGTAAACCAAAACCAAATCAAACTTACTGCCATCAAGTCAGATCCTACTCACAGCAACCTCTCTTTGGGTTTCCAAGGTGGTATCACTATGGAAGTAGATTGCTCAACCTTCCTTACGAGGAGTGGCTGGTGGGTTTGACCCATCAGCCTTCTGGTTAGCAGTCAAGTACCTTAGGCACTATGCCACATAGCCTTTAGAGATCACAAAATGTTCCTGGTTGAATAGTTTGTGCAACTGCTCCTCCAACTCCTGGGTTTCTGCCTTGGATTTCTGTAAGGAGTTCATGGCCTCCTGACAAAGGGGCAGTGAGGCTGCATCTTCTGACCTCCTCTAACCACACAAGAGGAAGACAGAATCACCATCAGTAGCCCAAGGCCTATTCCTGTGAGGCCAGACATGCTGCCTCCCTCCAGCCCTTTCATCAACCCTGATACCAACTATTCCTCCTGCAG
>NW_006921880.1:121221-130836 GCF_000298275.1 Orycteropus afer afer
AAATAAATTAAAAAATATATATCAATCTTAAACTGTCTGATTTTGTTTAATTCAATGTTTTCCATCTAGGTTCTCTGACGGAATATTTCTTTAATGCAATAACTGGTAGTATTTTAGGAACACACGTCTTTAAATTTAGAAAGGTTTCAAAACGTGTTTGTCCATGGGCATATATCTCAAACTACTTGAAGTTATCACCATCACTATTATCATGGAAGACAGCTACTAAATACTCAACCATCACCTTCATAAAGAATTCTAAACTAGTTAACCTATTGGGAGCCAACCCTTCTGAAACCTTCAGGCTTACAGAAGGCTTGAAATCCAGAAATAGCTGGAACTATAGAGAGCAAAATAGTAGGAAAGGCCTGAGAACAAAGAAATATGAAATTTAATCATTAGCCACCATCATCATCATATTATTGAGGACACACTGTGTGCAAGTCACTGTACAAAGTACCACCAGAAAAGAAAGACGATCATTAAAGAGCACAGTCATCATTTATTTATTTTTTCTCCATTTCTTTAGATCTTGTATTCTTATGCCTAATTTTTTTTTACTCATGGAATTCCTATTCATCTGAGCCTCCTGAAATTGTATTAATAAAAGTATTGATAGCAAAACACAAACATTTTGGGAAAAAGATACTTGTGAATTCCTAATGTTATTTCCAGGTATCATTGTTCAACTCAAAAGAAACAAATGACCAGAAGTCTTGGGTCTGGCTCTAGCTTCTCCCCTTCACAGGTTATAAGGCTTTGCATCTGACATTCAGCTTCTCTAGATAATGATTCCCCAAAAAAAGAACTGTTTGGCTTCTATTATCTACAAAATCCCTTATGGCTTTAACATTTTAGGATTATAAGATGTATGAATATCTCATTGTCGGAAGGCAAGGCCAATTTGTTCTATAATAAAAAATACCAGATGTTCAAATATGAACAACCAGATGCTCAGGGGCAAAACACACACCTAAACAGGGAAGGCCTGGTGTATCATGCTAATGCAGAAATCTACTGGGCCAGTGAAAAATTCATAGATCACCTGGAAGTGTACTTGGGAAGGTAATAAAGTGTTTTGTTTTGATTTTTGTATTATCAAAGGGAAGAAGACAGTTAAATCTGACCATCTGATGATCATGGTACAAAAATGCCCAAGGGAAGGAAGCAAAATAATATAGTAGATACCAAGAGAAATTATCTGCTGTGTTATTTTCTGAAAGCTGCTGAGGATAGTCCCTTACCTAAATTGTCTTCTAAAGCAGAAATATTTTAGGTAGATGATCAAACAGTTTTTTTTTTGTTGTTGTTGTTGTTGTTAGGTGCTGTTGAGTCAGTTTAGACTTACAGTGATCCTATAAACAACAGAATAAAATATTGCCCAGTTTGGGGCCATCCTCCCAGTCTTTGTTATCTTTAAGACTATGGTTACAGTCATAGTGGCAATGCATCTCATTGAGGGTCTTCTTCATTTTTGCTGATGCTCTAATTTACCAAGCATGATGTCCTTCTCCAGGGACTGGTCACCTCAAAAACATGTCCAAAGCAAGTGAGATGAAGTCTTGCCACCTTCATTTCTAAGGAGCACTCTGGTTGCACTTCTTTCAGGACAGATCTGTTCATTCTTCTAGCGGTCCATGGTATCTTCAATATTCTTTGCCAACACCATAATTCAAAGGTATGAATTCTTCTCTGGTCTTCCTTATTCATTGTCCAGCTTCCTATACACATGAGGCAATTGAAAATACTATAGTATGGACCAGGTGCATCTTTGTCCTCAAAGTGACACCTTTACTTTTTTAACACTTTAAAGAGGTCTTTTGCAGCACATTTGCCCAATGCAATATGTTTTTGATTTCTTGACTGCTGCTTCCATGCATGTTGATTGTGGACCCAAATAAAATGAAATCCTTGACAACTTCAATATTTTCTTTATTTATCATGATGTTAAATATTGGTCCAGTTGTGAAGATTTTTCTTTTCCTTATGTTGTGGTATAATTCATACAGAAGGCTGTAGTCTTTGATTTTCATCAGTAAGTGCGTCAAGTCTTCTTCCCTCTCAGCAAGCAAGGTCGTGTCATCTGCATATAACAGGTTGTTAAAGAGTCTTCTTCTAATCATGATGCTGTGTTCTTCTTTATATAGCTCACCTTCTTGAATTATTTGCTCAGCATAAAGATTGAGTACATATGGTGAACGGATATAACCCCTGTTGGGCATCCTTCCTGATCTTAAACCATGCAGTATCCCCTTATCCTGTTCAAATGACAGCTTTTTGGTTTATGTACAGATTTCTCATGAGCAGAATTAAGTGCCCTGGAATTCCCATTCTTCATGATGTGATCCATAATTTGTTATAATCAACACAGTCAAATGCCTCTATGTAGCCAACAAAACATCTTTCTGGTATTCTTTGCTTTCAGCCAAGATCCATCTGACATCAGCAATGATATCCATGTCCTCTTTCAAATCTGAGTTGCATTTCTGGCAGTTTCCTGTTAATGGATGTACTGCTGCAACCATTTTTGAATTATCTTCAGCAAAATTTTGCTTGCACACAATATAATGATATTGTTCAATAATTTCTGAATTCTGTTGAGTCACCTCTCTTTGGAATGGGCACAAATATGGATCTTTCCCATTTAGTTGGCTATGTAGCTGTCTTCCAAATTTCTTGGCACTATCTGTTTTGCATCCATTCATTCAAACATCTCAATTGGTATTCCATCAGTTCCTGGAGATTTGTTTTTTGCCAAGTCTTCTTCCTTCAATACTGTCAGTTCTTGGTCACATGGTACCTCAGAGATACAGAGAATTTTCTGGTCCCATCCAAGAGAAAGCCCTGTAAGAACTACAGAAGCAATCAGGGAGCAAATCTGTTATACATCATTATGAGCCACTCCAGAGTTAGAAATTGCCCATGTGATCATATTTTATCAAGAACATTGTTACAGGCAGAGTGGGGACTGGGAAACCAGGCAGATTATAGGGACCAAGCAGTGCAACATCTCCTGAGACCACAATCCTTCTAGCCTCTCTTGGAGAAGCAAAAACAAGGGGTACTGAAGACATTGAACTAACACTAATTATCCATCTCTTTCTGAAGTGATGCTTTAGCTCAACTTTAGAAAGGAATGGAGGAGGAAACAGAGAAGTATGTTCATTTGTCCTTTAAGGTGATAATGATAATAAATAATAACAATAAAATAGCTTGTGCAATGTCACATAAGCTAATTACTAGTATACACTTCAGAATTGGGAAAACTTGGCAATAATAAGCCTGTATCTTATTGACAGTCAAACTGCAAGTTGAATTTGATTTTAATGGCAATATAACACTGTTTCATTATAACTATTAAAAAATTGAGTTATATTAGGGTGGTTCTGCTAGGTTCGTTCTGTGTAAGAGGAAGAGATTAGAGACATTTAAACCAAAGTAACATATTATAGTGACATTATTATAAAGATAAAATGTCCTGAACCAGAGGACAGTTCAGACTAGAAAGACAAGTCAGACAGATATCCTGAAGCAGAGGAAGAAGAGGCTTAAAGAGAAGGAAGAGTTCAAGATCATCCGCTTTAATCCGAAAAGACACAGGATCATGGCAACTGACAGAAATAGGGAAGTCAGGAGAGGAGTTGACAATGAGGAGTCCGCTTGTATGTGTATTTTTAAAGATACATTAGAGGGACAGAGCATGGGATGAGTGTCTAGGGAACTCAGATTCTGCCGCTAATATCTGTATACCTCAGGTTCCTCTTTTATAAAATGGAGAATTGATCTAGAATGAATCCTTCAGATGCCTTCCAGCTTTCTAGAGGAGCATTAGAGGAAGTTGTTGTTGTTGTTGTTATGTGCCGTCGAGTCAGCCCTGACTCATAGCGACCCCTCCTTGGGTTTCCAAGGCAGTATCACTACGGAAGTAGGATTGCCCAACCTTCCTTCCAAGGAGTGGCTAGTGGGTTTGAACCGCCAGCCTTCTGGTTAGCAGTCAAGTGCCTTAGCCACTACACTACCAGAGCTCCCAGTAGCAGGCAGATTTCAGGGATTAAGGAGACATTGACTGATCAAAGTATTGGGTCATTAGTCTGGCTGTGGAGTAAAAGAGAAAAATGGGACTTCTATTGACTTTTAAAAGATTATCAGCTTCTCAGAGACAATCAAACACCTTGAGGGAGAGAATCACTGGGCCTGTGGGCTCATGACCACAGTCTTGGGGGACATCATGTTCAATTGGCATAACATAGTACAAAAAAATCTCGTTCTACATCCTACATTGGTGAGTAGCAACTGGGGTCTTAAAAGCTTTTGAGTGGCCATCTAAGATGCAACTATTGGTCTCCTGTCATCCAGAGCAAAGAAGAGTGAAGAAAATCAAAGTCTTTGAAAACAATTAGTCCAAAGATATAATGGACCATGAGGACCTTAGCTTTCACAACCCTGAGACTAGAAAAACTAGGTGGTACTCGGCTACCAATGCCAACCACTCAGAAAAGGATCAAAATTGGAGATGCTCGATAAAGTGGGAGGAAAAATGTGGAACAAAATTTCAAAAACAGAAAAATGACCAGAATTATCAGTCAGATAGAGAGACTGGTGGAGCCCCTGAGATATGGCCCTGGGTTATCCTTTGGGCCTAGAAATGGACTCACTTCCATGGATTAGCTCTCAGCCCAACAGTTGAATGACCTACAAGTAGAACACCTACCCCAGGGAGATGCACCCCTCAGATCAATTAACCATGAGACATCAGAGGGGCAGCATTCACATAGAGAGAAAGCTGGACAGACAGGAATGCATAGATAAGAAGGCCACAAGACTGGAAGTCACAGTGGAGGAGCGGGGAGGAGAGCTTTTTGGTTGGGGATAGTAATCAGGCTGTGAAACCAAATGTGCGTGAACTGTTGAGAGTAAAACGAATCTGCTCTGTAAATTTGCACTCAAATCACAATTAAAAATAAAAGAAAAGGGAAAGAAAAAAAATTATTAGTTTTAAGAAATGACTTAGGGAGAATAATGAATACAGCCAAATATAAAGTAGAGTCTGTTTACAAAATAAAGTAAGCAATGTAAAGTAAAATGTATAACAATGAAAAGTGAAACAGACTTTATTTTTAGGAGAAAGAAGCTTCAGTTTGTGCAGTGTGATGTGAAGGTGTTGGAAAAGTCCAGCTGCCCACAAAATGTCTTCCTGACCCTCTTAAAATCCTGCCTGGATTTACACCATTAAAATAAACTTTGCTGAATGTATTTTGTACTGTAAAATGCACACTTATTGCACATACAGGTATTGTCATGCTTTCTGGTGAATTAATGTAGCAGGCTGACAACTGGCTAGCTCCTTTAAGGAAAACCAACAGAGGAGACAAAGATTTGAAGAGGGAGGACAAGCTCCTTTTGGTATGTTGGCACTGCTTGAGTCAGTCAATCCAACACATAGGTGCTTGTTATACAGCAGTCACTGAGTAGGTGCTAGAGATGTAACAATAAGTAAGATGTAAGCAGTAAGACTGCATGAAGGTCATGGCACTTGGGGAGTTTTAAAAAAGTGGTATCAGGGACTTAGGACAAGTGGTTGGACAGAGAAGACTGTTTTCTTCCATTAGAGTTTTGTTGAAAGTTTGAACACTCTGAATTAAAGGGAGGCTTTTTCTTGGTTCCAGTAATCTGCCTAAAACCCAAACCCACTGCCATCTAGTTGATTCCAACTCATAGCAACCCCCCATTGGGTTTCCACGGCTGTGAATCTTTACAGAAGTGGATTGCCTCATCTTCCTCCAGTGGAGCAACTGGTGAGTTTGAACCACTGAACTTCAGGTTAGCAGCCCAATGCCTTACCCACTATGCCACTAGAGTTCCTTGAATCTACTACCTAAGGAGCTATTAATATTTAACTGGTAAAATTGACATTCTCTAGGCTGAGGTATGATAGATAATTTAAAATCCTTGAATTCATTGAGGGTCCTTTAACATGTAAATTAGTGAAATTTTAGTATATTAGAATTTGGAAATGATTATCACTGACTATCAAATACATGAGCATCACTAATTTTTTGTGGACTCCCCCATCCACTAGAACTTTACAGTATGTTGGGACTGCTGAGACTGGTGATGGAAGCCACTGGCAGAAGTCAGCAGCGGGAAATGTAGAGGAATTAGAACCAGAAAGATGACTGAAAACTTCTGTAAACAGCAAACCAGAGGACCATTGAACATGCATTTGATAAGCACAATAAAGTAACTTCAGGGAATGGAAAGAACACTGAATCAGGGCTTCAAAGACTTGGGAACCAGCTCTGGCTCTGGATAGCTATGAGCAATCATAATATTCACCTAAATATATCAAGCACTGACAGTACACCAGGCATTGTGCTATGTGCTTTGCATGTAACACATTTAAGTCTCACAATCTATTGAAGCAGATTCTATCATTTTCCTATTTTATAGATGAGGAAATTTAACCACAGAAAAGTTTAAGGTCACATACTTTAATATTTGTCAAAGCTAACACTGGAAGACAGGCAGTCAAACTCTACCACTCAAGCTTAACCACCATGATATTCAAGTTACTAAGTCTTTTGGGTCTCAGTTTCATCATTTAAAATGAAAATCTTGGGTCAGACAATCTAAATTGCTCTCTGGCTCTAAAAAGTTAGGATTTTAGTTATACGAATTGTACTTGTATTTCTTATACTTATGGTTAATCTGTGTTTCTGAGTAGTCTATCTTGGAAAAATGAGATCTAGAGTCAGATTTCTGAAATATCTCATTTTCTAACCTTTCCATGTGTTTCAGTCAAGGTGGACCACAGTATCTACTGTTCTACAAGAATGCCCTTTCTCAATCTCCATCAGTGGAAATTCTACCTATCCTTCAAAAGTAATGCTATCTCCTCCAAGTAGCCATTCTCAATCTTTGGAGATTTAGAATGGGGATGTATTAGATGTTGGAGGTTGGGACAGGGGGAAATACCTGGGCTAAGAAAAAGAACAGGAGCTCTGGTAGTGTGGTGCCTAAGGCACTTGACTGCTAACCAGAAGGCTGGGGGTTCAAACCCACCAGCCACTCCTCGGAAGGAAGATGGGGCAATCTACTTCCGTAGTGGTACTGCCTCGGAAACCCAAGGAGGGGTCGCTATGAGTCGGGTCCGACTCAACGGCACTTAAAAACAGCAAGAAAAAGAATAGATACAAAATAAAAGAAAGGGTGCAGGGAGATGCATAGAGATGGAAAAAGGTAAAAGAACATTTAAAATACTTTCATCGCAGTTTTGTTGAAGTTTGGACACTCTGAATTAAAGGAAGGCTCTGTGTTCCTTGGTAACATGCACTCACAATGCCTTCCCTAAAACAGTCAATTGTAAACCCACCAAAAGTATATCCAGTGGTGCCCAACTAGTAGGTGTGAGGTAAGTATTAAATGCAATAAGGTAAGTAAAATGTCGTAAGTAAATCTTTATCAACCATAGGAAACTGGTAGGTTTCTTCAGGCTGAGCAAGGCTGGTATCCTTCTTGTCTAGGGAGGAGGGGGACTAGTAAGGTGAGAAGAGATTCAGTGGGGAAAAGAGGGGACACAAGAAGAAAAATGAGACCCACAGATAAAGAACATTGTGGAGAAAAGGAAATGTAAGAGAGGCATTGTGGAGGAGAGAAGGATGGATGGGGAAAACATAAGGAAGCAAAAGGGCAAAGAGAGAGGAGAAAAAGCAAGGAACTGGGCCTCAAAAGAGGAGTCTGAGACGTTCCTGCATAATCCCACCCAGAGGAAGAGTCCCAGAAGCAATTTGTGCAGCATTCATGCTGGTGATGCCAGTCACTCGCCGCTGTGCTCTCAGATCCATTCTTCCTTCCCTTCTCTGATCTGTATCCTAGCGGTTCTGATTCCTGTCCCCCGCCCTCAGATCTACTTGGCTTCTCCTGCTGTCTACCAGTGTGTGGCCCTGGAGGGACACTGGTGGGTGGGAAGGGGGAAGCTTTAGTATCTCTCCCCCTCTCTCTGCTTGGGGAGGTGTCTCTACAGTACTTGTGCTTCCTTTGTGGGTCCAGCTGCCACTGGACAAGCCCTTCTTGGCCTCGAAGCTCCCTTTGTCCCTCAGCCCAAGGGAGGAAGTGCTTCCCGCAATTGCTAACCTCAGGATTGCCTCACCTTCCCATGGTTTCACCAGTTCTTCTGACACCTTTGTAACTAACTCATTGCATTAAATTACCACTAATGAATTATCTGAGAAAAAAAACTTCACTTTCACTTGGATTCACCCTCAAAGTTCTTTGCCAATGGAACTAGAAATAGTGCATTTAAAGAGAAAGACATCTACCTGTTCCAGGAGTCCTTCTCCAGTTCTGATCTGAGAGAGAAATCCACACTAGCTCTCAGGGGTGTAGGGGACACTTGTAACCTAGGCGTTATCTGTAAAATGACTGAGTTCATGTCTATTCCTTCCTGATTTACTCTATTTACTTTGATACCTTGGGCCTTGGCTTTGGGAACATCTATAAAATTCAATTCTATCCACCCATGGTTATCAAATGCCCACCACCGAGGACACATAGCTAGGTGTGGTGGGAAGAAGATATAGATGCAGGGAAAGTGGAAGGCATTTTCAGTTTTTGGAGGTGTTGCTTTTTGCAAGATAAGGTCTGTGGAGCTGAGGACATTCAAAGACAGCTTTCATCTTTCCCACACCTACAACCAAGTAAAACCAGGTTCCTGTTCTTAAAGAAACCACAATTTATTAGGGGCACAGAGCAGGCACACGACTGATCCCCCCATAGATTGATGCCAGCCACACGTAGGGATTCTGTTCCAGGTCCAAGGAAGCTGCACAGAGATGGTACACGAACTGAGTTACAGGAGCAGGGATTTGACAGGTGAAGGAAGGAGCTACTGCATTTTCTGGCAGAAGAGAAGAGTGGAATCAAAATCAAGTGTGAAAGGACAGAGGCATTTGAGGTGCTGTCTGTAGAGAGGGGCTTTGGGGAGGAGTAGGGAAGTGGAGGGACGGTTGAAAGGTGAAGCCCAATATTGGGGAGATTCTGAGGCTAAGGAATTGGGGCTTGAGGCCATGGTGAGTCATCGAAGGATCTTGAGCATCAGTGTGACAAGGTCACATCTGGGATGACAACTTTTGAGTGCTGAGCTGAGGACAGATACGAAACAGAAATTGAAGGCAGGGAATGGAACTGTGAGCTCCTGGGGGCAGCTTGTTCAGAAGCCTCAGCTTGACCGCCACCAAAGGGGCATAACTGAGGTGCATTTCTGCTCATTCAAGGGCAAGCTTTCTCCGTCTTTTTTGGGGGGGTGGGGGAAGGTGGGGAAGGTAGAAGGTGTCCCTTCTGCGTCTGGATGAAATGAAATCTCCAATCTCAGAAGTTTTGGATTTCTCCTCGCCAAGGCTGGACCACTACAGATGGGCGATTCCGAGCCCTGGGCAAACGCATAGCTCGACGCCCGCCCTGGGCAGCCGCCGCGGGCCGTGCCTGGCAGGGCGCTCCGGGAACTGCGCGGCGGCGGCTGGAACAGGCCAGGCGGGCGGCGGCGAGAGGCTGTGCCCCAGTTTGTGTCCAATCAGGGAGTGCGGGCTGTGCCCCGAGCCGGGCAGCATGCGTAAACAA
>NW_006921880.1:131054-139189 GCF_000298275.1 Orycteropus afer afer
CGCGGCCCGCCCGGATCGTGGCCTCTGGAGAGCAAGGTAAGGGCGATGCGCGGGGACCGAGGCTGCCTCCCCGCCCAGCGTGGCCCGAGGAAGTTTCTGGCGTTGCTGTTTTGCGCTGGGCCGGGGGGCGGCCCTTGGCGCGGAGCGGGGACGGAGGGGGCGGCCCGGCGCCCTGGGGGCACAAGTTGCCCAACCTGACATTGGTGCGGGCTCGCGGGCTGCACCGCTGAGGGAGCGTCGCTCGGAGCGCGGCATCCGTGAGGAGAGAGGTTGGAGGCGCGGCGGGGCCGGGCGCTGTGCGGGGAAGGGGAGGGCCCCGAGGAACTTTCTCCTCCCCATGGGGGCGCCTTCAAGGTTCCAGCCCCGGCCGCGGCCGCGCCACAGGAGCTGCCTGCTCCCTGGCTGGAGGGAGACCATGAAATGTGTTTGAAGAAGCTGACGCAGTTTGTGACGCTCGCGGCTTCCTGACGGGGACCGGCAACAGCGGCGCATTCACCGAGGAGGGACGAGCCGAGGCGGCACTCGGGCCCCTCCCCCGCCTGGGAGTGTGGGAGTCGCTCGCCCCGGCGCCGAGTTCGGGGGGCTACAGGCTCGGGGCGTGAGCATCTGCTCCGGGCCAGGAGATGGGCCCCGGCAGCGCGCGTCGCTTCCGTTTTGATTAGCTCAGGTTATTATATAAGATGTCACAGCGAGGGAAGAAGGCGCGAGCGGGAGGCGCGTTGGCGAGGGCATGTTGGCCTTCTGCGAGGGGCGGGGAGGGGACCCACCTGTGCGCCCTCCGCGCCCCCTGCGGACACATCCCGCGCGCGGGGCGGGGGGAAGACGTGCCCACTTGTCCCCTCCCTGCTCCGGGCACACTCGGGCAGCGGCCGAAACGTGCTGTGTCCTCTCTGCCCGCTGGCTGGGTCTGCACGTTTCTGGCTCCAGGCGTTTGTACTTTAAAACATTTGTTTAATATTAAGGAAGCTGCGTGTGCGGCCGTCATAGTACGCGCCGAACCTGTGGTCAGGGGCTCCAGGGCGGTGAATGAATCATCGCCCCGCGGACCCTGCGCGGATGATTCATGCGGGGTACACACACACGCGCGCGTACTCGCCGTGTGCCTCTGACCCAGGAAAGAGCGGCCCTTCTGCAGTGATGACGCCTGGAGAGGCGGGGGAGAGTTAGTGCAAAAGGGCGGCGTTTTTGTTTTATTTTTTTTCATTCCTTCCACAACAACTTTGGGGATGACAGGCTCCCCAGATATTCTGAGGCTTGTTTCGCGTTCTTGGAAAGGTTACAAGCTTCAATCTGGTTGCTTTAATGAGTCGGCAGAGGCGTCTGATTCGCTGTAGGGCTAGGTCTTGTCTCATTCAGTATTTGGATGGTGTCAAATGAGCTGTCCCAGCTCTGAAGGAATTCTTCCAGTAATTGCCTTTACTTAAGCACCCCTGAAGTAATTAGAAAAAAATTAAAAAGTAAGTAGATCTTAGAAAACTAAGTAGCTCTTTAAGTAAGGAGTCCTCCTGAAAGGTTTTTAGCCAAATCCTCAAAGCAACCTAGTTTGTCATATGTGAATGCAAACGTTTTTCCAGTGTGCTGATCCTTAAGGACTAGGCTTGTTCCTGCTACACTCTGCAACTGTAGGAGTAAGAGGAAAGTTTTCTCATCATTTAGGACTCAGCTCAAATGCCATCTACTTCAGGAGGCCCTCTTGATCACCTTAAGTATCTCTCCTGTCCCCCAGGTGCCTATTTTATTCTCTTTATAGCATTTAATCATTATCTGAAATTATTTTGTTTGAGCGTTGTGTGAGTCCTAAGTCTTTCCACTAGAATGCAAGCTCCATTGTAGTAGCTGCTGTGGAGTGGATTCCAACTCATGGAGACCCCGTGTGTGTAGACTAGAACTCCATAGGGTTTTCAAGGCACATCACTAGGCCCTTACTAACCAAGTGCCCCTGGGTGGGTTTGAACTACCAACTTTTTGGTTAGTTGTCTATTGTTTAACCATTTGCACTACCCAGGGCCTCCTGTAAGTTCCACCAGGGTAGGGATTTTTGCCTGTTTTGTTCATTGTATGAGCCTAGCACCTACAATAGTGCCTGACATGGATTACAAACAAAACAACAACAACAAAAAAACTCCCATGGAGTCGAATTTGACTCATAATGACCCCCTTTGGGTTTCTGAGATGGTAAATCCTTATGGAAGTAGATTGCTCAGTCTTCCTTACCCAGAGTGACTGGTGGGTTTGAACTGCCAACCTTCTGGTTAGCAATCAAATGCCTTAGGCACTATGCCACCAGAGCTCCTTGGATGTGGATTAGTCACTCAGTATTTGTTGACTGGTGAATGTTAGTGTTAATTGCTGTTGAGTAGATTCTGCCCTTTTCCTGATTTCTTGTAGTACTGTGTTTGGCAGTTTAAATTTATGGTGATATAGTTCTAATTTACTTGATTGCTTTGTTTCTACCTCTTGTACGGGGAGGGTTTGAGCATCATGTCCTAAGATGTTTAGTATGAAGGATAATAAGGCATCTGGAGCCTTGTCAAGAGAAAGTGCATTACTATATAAATCAATGAATGATTAAAAATACTATCTGTGCTCATTGAAAAAAAAACTGGAGGATACTGAAATGGAATCAGCAAAGTCAAATTCTCATGGTACTGTATGTCTCCACTCATGTTTCAAATACTGATATTTCTGTATTCCTCCCTCACCACTCCTGGTGCACCATCTTCAAATGTAGCTGCACTTTGCAAAGGTTCATGTAAGGTAGCACTTAATAGAAGTTTAAGTGAGTGTAAGAGTTATATCTTCTCGGAAGCCTTAACTCTGATTATTTGTTATTGTTGTTAGTGTCAATAACTTAATCCCACAGAAGGGTAGATTAAAAGAGTTATTTAAAATTATATTTTAAACATCCTAAATGAATTAACTGTAAAGAATTAATTTAAAGCTGTAGGTCATTGATATAATGGAAGAAGTATTCAAATGTAGTATTTAGCAATATCTTAATAGGTTTAACTTTAAGAAATGTTATATTATTATAAATAATAAACTTTGGAGACATATTCATCAACTTCAGTCTTGTAGCAAGATTTTCAGAACTTGGAACTTCTAAAATCACTGCTGAAGGAAAGTGGGCATCTAGCGGTTCCCTTTTCATAATAGTAGCTGTGATCATTTTCAGAAGTATAATGTCAAGAGTGAGTTCAGAGATGATAGAATTTCAGAGATAAAAGGAACCTTGAAATTGTTTGGCACTGTATTCCTTTTTATTAACCCCTTTTTGGAGGAAACTAAGTGCACAGTGAGAGCCAGGATTAAACCCACATGTTATGATTCCTGGATTCCCTAAAACGCAACAATGCAAACCATTGCCCTTGAGTTGGATCCGACTCATAGCGATCCTTCCTTGGGTTTCCGAGGTAGTATCACTACGGAAGGAGATTGCCCAACCTGTCTGAGAAGTGGCTGGTGGATTTGAACCGCCAGCCTTCTGGTTAGCAGTCAAATGCCTTCAGCACTACACCACCAAAACCCTAGGTGGTACGTACAAATGGTTAACACACTTGTCTGCTGACTGAAAGAAAGGTTGGAGGTTCAAGACCACTCAGAGGCACCTTAGAAGAAAAGCCTGGTGGGCCTGGTGATCCGCTTCTGAAAATCAGCCGCTGAAAACTCAGCACAGTTAGTTCTACTCTGAGTCACGCAGGGTCGTCATGAGTCAGAATTGACTTGGTGGCAACTGGTCCTGACTCCCACTTGGAGCTCAAGTTGATTGGAAGTCCTCGAATTAGCAAGAGCTCTCCTAGGTTTTGGGGAAGAAATAGTTCCTGCCATTAGTTTTCAGCCTGCATCTTGCTTGTGAACTGTTGGATAGTAAAATCACATCTTGTTCAACTTTGTACTCTCCATTGTACCTCTGACATCTATATATGCAGCAAGTATTTGTTGAATGTGGTTAGGCAAATGCATTTTAACTTGGAAAAGTACTTAGGAATCAAAAAAGCAAGGAAAAAAATAGCTCTTTTCCAGATTGAAGAAGTTTTTGACAAGTGAGTATAAATATTGGCAGTAATTAACCTTCAAATTAATTTTACAACTTTTATAGTAATTAAGCTACAATGGTTTTTAATTTTCATGCCTCTGAAATTTCAAATAAAATGGCTTGAAGCTTCTCAGTGTACATGCTTGCTTACTTGGCATAATAATCCACTGGAGAAACAATGAGTAAGGAGTTAGGACATCTGGTAGCTCTTGCTTCTGCCACCAGTGTCCAATAGAAGAGCCCCAGACGGAACTGAGACTCATCTCTGCTTCTAATATGAAGAAAGAGCTCTGTGGTAATTTACTTAATAGTTTGAGCATATTCTGTGAAGGATTGTTGTGAGCTGGGATATTTATTGTATATAAAGTTCCCAGTGTATGCTTTGGTTTAGTTAGCTACCTTCTCGAGTTGATTCTGACTCATGAGGATCACATGTACAACAGAACAAAATGGTGCCTAGCTGCATCATTCTCAACATCGCTGGCATGTCCAAGTCCATTGGTGGGGTCACTCTGTCATCCATCTCTCTTCAGGTCTCCCTCACCCTCACTGGCTCTCTGCTTTGCCAAATATATCTTCCTCTGGTGATTGATCTCTCCTGATGGTATGTCCAAAACAGACAAGTCAGACAGTGTTCTGTTTTGATGTGTAAGGTTTTCCTTGGGCTAATTTTTGGAAGTAGATCACCAGGCCTTTCTTCCTACTCTGTCTTAGCCTGAAACCTGGCCACCATGGGTGACCTGCCTGGTATTTGAAATACTGGTGGCATAGCTTCCAGCATCGTAGTAACGTGAAAGCCACTGCAGTATTACCATCTTCCAAATGGGTGGTGCTCATGTAGACTCAAACCAAACCAAACTCACTGCCGTCGAGTCAGATCCGACTCATAGCAATCCCTCCTTGGGTTTCCAAGGCATCATTACTACAGAAGTAGATTGCCTAGCCTTCCTTCTGAGGAGTGGCTGGTGGGTTTGAACCGCCAGCCTTCTGGTTAGCAGTCAAATACCTTAGGCACTACGCCACCAGAGCTAGACCCTTAATAAATGCCAACTGCTATAATTATTGCTGTTGAAATGTGACCATGGGGGAAGTTCAATTTTCATAGTCTCAGTTTTCTCAGCTGGAGAATTGGTGATTGAGAAGTGGTAAGGAAAGTTAGATGATCTCTAAGATCTTGTCTAACTCCAGTTTTAGGAACCAATGAAAAATGTACAATTCTCCTGCTATTCTAGCTTAAATAAAATAATTACTGTACCCTTGATCTAACAAGAATTGCAAAAGGGTTCGTTTCTAGGCCTTCCTAATAATCTGACTCAGTTAACTTTAATGATATTAAGTACCTTTGCATTATTTTATATGCTATGTGATGTATATAGAGTTAACTTAAATGTTTCAACCTGTTATTCAACTTCCTATATAAAAGGCAGTAGAAGGAGTATAAAGGAACACTGATGGCTCACTGATTGAGTGCTGACTGCTAACCTGAATCTACCAGCCCCTCCACAGGAAGAAAGACCTGGTGATCTGCTCCCATAAAGATGGCAGCCTAGGAAACTTTATGGAACAGTTCTACTCTGTCATATTGGGTCACTATGAATTGGAATCAACTCAGCATCCAACAACATAAGGAACATGAGGATTAATCAGACAAAGACAACTTTTCTTTGAGAGGCTTAGAAACCAAGTTGGGAGCATAAAGCAGATAAGCAAAGGCTATCTTATGTGGAAGAACTGTTAGAAAAGCATAAAGAAAAATGCTTTGTGAATTCAGAGAATTCTATTTCTAGCCAGAAAAATTGGGAGACTTAATCAGGGGGTTTTGAATAAGGCTCTAAAGAATGGGTTGGATTTCAACTGGCAGCAGTGTGGGGACCAGCCTGTACACTAACTCCTAAAGAGGGGAATATATCTGAGAATGGAGTGCAGTGTGGTTGGGTAGAGGGTGAGGTGCCTCAAGGCAATATAGTGGGAGAGAAGGCTGCACGGGGAAATTAGGGTCATATTGTGAAGCATCTTGAGCACTGAGCTAAGGAGCCTGGGATTTATTTAGTAGGAAGCCATCAAAGATCTTTTAAGTAGAGAATTGATGTGATCAAAGCTATGTTTTAAGATGATTAATTTGCATAAGAGGAGCCAGGGGTGGTCCCAGTTAGGGAGCTATTAAAATAGTCTGAAGAGAAGCAATGAGAGCCTAAATTAGAGTGGGAGCTGGAGGCTGAGCAAGACACTGCAGAAGTAAATTCAACAAGCCTCAATGGCTAATTGAGGGAGAAGTCCAAGATGGCAGCTGAATGCCTTAAGTGATGGCAGGAATTGAAATAGGGGTCAGGAAGGGCTGCTGGTAAAGCACTTGAAAATGGTATGCAATCAATAAATATTTGTCTCTATGACAGATAAAATAAATTATAATTAAATAAAGCTCCACAGTGAGAAAGCAAACAATCCAGTTAAAAAATGAGCCAAAGATCTGAAGAGACACCTCACTGAAGAAGAAATACAGGTTATAAATAAGGTTGTACAAAGATCCTTGAAATCATGTATTGTTAGCTTTGAATTGTGTCTTCCACAAAGATAAGATGAAGTCCTAATCCCTGTTCCTGAGATTGTGACCTTCTGTGGGAATAATATATTTCTTTGAAGGTGTTATTGGTTAAATTATGGAGGTCATACCAGAGTAATGTGTCTCCTAATTCCTTTGGCCTGATGTCTTGTATAAAAAAGGGTAACAAACATGGAGAGACACATGGGGAGAGATACCATGTGAAGATGCATCTAAAAATCAAAAGGTGAAAAGAAACACCTGGGGTATCAGAAATTGTAAGAGATAAGGAAGCACCACCTTCCCTTAGAGCAGACAGATAAACTATAGCTCTGCTGACAACCTAAATTCAGACTTCTAGGGATCTGTGATGCAATACATTTCTGTTCTTTAATAAAATAAATAAATAAATATCCAGTTAATGGAGGAAGTTACAAGTTTGGACTTGTAATTCTTTAGGGCCTTATTCAAACCCAGTGGCATTGTATCAACAAGGTTTCTCCAGAGAACTGGCATATGTGATTGTCAAGGACGGTGAGTCTGAAATCCATAGGGCCCCTAACATTTTGGAAACTCAGACAAGTTGATGTTGCAGTCTTGGGGCAGAAATCCTTTTTCTCTGGGAAGCCTCAGTTTTTACTTCAGCTGATTGGATAAGGCTCACCCATATTATCAAAGGTAATCAATTTACTTAAAGTCAACTGATTAGAAATGTTAATCACACCTACAAAATACCTTCACAGAAACATTTAGACTAGTACTTGACCAAAAACTCAGTACTGTGGCCTAACGAAGTTGGCACACAAAATTAATCATCACAGATGTGTTAACTTTTTTGTATCTATGGGCCATCCTCCACAATAAACACTCACAGAAGCAGCAGTCAGGAAGTCAGATGATGTATTGCTTTGGACAAATCTGCTGCAAAAGACCTCTTTAGAGTATTGAAAAGCAAAGATGTCACTTTGAAGTGATCCAAGGCATGGTATTTTCAGTTGCCTCATATACATGGGAAAGTTGGACAATGAATAAGAAATGTGGAAGAAGAATTGATGCCTTTGAATTATAGTGTTGATGAGGAGTATCAAATATACCATGGATGGCCAGAAAACAAACAAATATCTCTTGGAAGAAGTGCAGTTGGAATGCTCCTTGGATAGGAGAAGGATAGAGTGTCTATGCATGAGAGTTGCCCAGAACAGTCTTTATTGACACTTGTCATTTCAGTTTAATTACAAGTAATGCCCATTTTTATTCTTAAAAATTGCCTTTTGGATAATAAATTACAGGCATACCTTGGAAATATTGCGAATTCCGTCCCAGACCACTGCAATAAAGTGAATATTGCAGTAAAGTGAGTCACATGAATTTTTTGGTTTCCCAGTGTATATAACAGTTATGTTTACACTATACTGTGTTCTATTAAGGAGCTCTAGTGGAGCAGTTGTTGTTATGTGCCGTCGAGTCAGATCTGACTCATAGCGACCCCTCCTTGGGTTTCCAAGGCAGTATCACTACGGAAGTAGATTGCCCCATCTTCCTTCCGAGGAGTGGCTGGTG
>NW_006921880.1:139799-146313 GCF_000298275.1 Orycteropus afer afer
TAGTGATACTGCCTCGGAAACCCAAGGAGGGGTCGCTATGAGTCGGGGCCGACTCGACGGCACGTAACAACAACAACAACAGTGGAGCAGTACCTAAGGCATTTGACTGCTAACCAGAAGTTTGGCAGTTCAAACCCACCAGCCACTCCATGGGAGGAAGATGAGCTAGTCTCTTTACAGACTCTTTACAGAAGTTTGTAAAGAGTTACTGCCTTGGAAACCCAGCGGGGTTGCGAGAAGTCCGAATCAACTCGACAGCAGTGGGTTTGATTTGGGTTTTGGTGGTCTATTAAGTGTGCAATAACATTATGAAAAAGTTTTAAATATTGTGAGAATTACCAAAATGTGACACAGACACAAAGTGAGTGCATGTGTTGGAAAAATGTCACCGATAGACTTACCTGACACACAGTTGCCACAAATCTTCAATTTGTACAAAAATGCAGTATCTGCAAAGTGCAGTAAAATGAAATGTGATGAAATAAAGTATGCCTGTATTTGATTACTCTAATGGTAACACAGATTTAAAAAAAAAAAATCCATGGATGTGACATAGAGGGAAAAAGGTAAGTTAAATAAAGATAAGGATAAATTCTGAGATGTAGAAGGAGAGTTGGGAGTTAGGGCAAAGTGTACCTGGATTTGAAATGGGCTATTTATCTTTGGTTGGAAAAACAGAGCAGATCAGTTGATTTGCTGGAAATTAGTTGGGTATGAGGAGTAAAGTTGGGAGGTAGAGGAGAGTGGAAAAAGTTGGAGCAGCTGTGAATCTGAGTGCAACAGGGAAGCAAAAAGTAGTGAGGGGTTGACAAGTTGCTGAAAAAGCTTAGCATTAGCCTTGTGATAGAACAAATCATTCCTGCCTTTATGGCTTTCTCCTGTAGTGCTCATAAAACTGAAAATGGAGATGGTGTAAGTATCACTGAGACTGCCAACTCCATGTGGTTCCTGGGTTGAGGAGGTGATGTGAGATAGGAATGTGTAATGGCTGGGTCAACAAGAATGAAAGAAAGGGAGAAATGTAACTGTGGAAGGGGAGTCCTGGGCCTAGGAGTAAAGTGGATGACGAACTTGGAGAGCATCCTGTTGTTATGATGGAATATTGTTATTGTTATGTGCCGTTGACTCAGACCCGACTCACTGCGACCCCTCCGGGTTTCTGAGTTAGTATCACTATGGAAGTAGATTGCCCAGCCTTCCTTCCAAGGAGTGGCTGGTGGGTTTGAACCGCCTTCTGGTTAGCAGTCAGGTGCCTTAGGCACTATGCCACCAGAGCTCCCATACACACACACACACACACACACATTTTAGTGGTTGGAATAGGTTCTAAGTAATGATGAAAATTCATCAGTGTGGCTGAGCTTCAGAGTGGTGAAATGGCATAGGCATGAGGTAGGTCATTGGTCTTAAGGAACTATGAGATCAAGGTGTCAGAATTATTATAAAGGGACAATATCTTTAAAAAATTCTGGAATACACTTAAAGTATTTCTGGACTTTTAGTTCAGAGAGTTGGAAAGTACCTTAAAGAGAAGAAGGTTATTCCTTCATTTAAAAGATGAGGAAGTTAAAGTATCGTAAAGACTTTCTAGAAAGATTTGAGACTTGCTCAAGACCACAAATATGGTGGCAGAGCTGGTTCTGGAAAGAACCCAAAGTCCCTGAATCTCTCAATTCAGTATTTTGTCCTCTAGGGCAGGAGAAGTAATAAAAGTATAAACTGAGCCAAATCTTAGAAAGCTTCCTCACCATGCATCTTGCCCACTATTTTTAGCACCAGTGTTCTGGGGTGTATCAGTCCCCTGAAGAGAGCTATGGAACAGAGTCCCCATGCTCTATCTTCTGACTCTGAAAGGCGGGTGATGTTGGCCTTGTGGAAACCCATAAAAAGTACCAATTCTCCACCAGTTTTAAAACATAAAAGGTAGCGGATAAACAATATTAATTTGATGAAGGCTAAATTGGAAGACATAGCTTGGTATAAATCCCAAAACTGGGCTTGTGAACCCCCTACACCCAAGTCTAGACTTTGAAACAACCCACCAGAAGGAAAGTCTGAGGCTACAGAGCAGAAATACTCAAGATTTCTGCCTTTCACTCTCTCGTTAGAGAGAAAAAGGCCAATCTCTCAGCTCACTGTCTTTGGTACAAAAACTTCCATCCATTTGAGAATCGAGAAACAGACACATGGCTGTCACCCACCAACCAACTGGTGGAGATGTATGTGTGTAGGGCAGGAGGCCAGCAGTGGGTAGGGAAACCTAAGGATTGGAAAAGAGGCATTCTCCTTAACATTGTCAATTACTCACAACTTGTCACTGAGTTTGGTTTTTTGTTTTTGTCTGTGTTTCAGTTTAAGTAACCTCTTTGAAGCAGCTGGTGCATTGCTCTGTCAGCTAGAAGTGAGTTAAATGATTAAGAACTGTTTGACCATAGTTTCTTAGTTAATTTTACACCTATACCTGGTGGATCTCTCTGTCCCCTCTGAGAATTTCAGGAAACTCATCGATGTCAAGGCCACAGGGTCCACCAGCTTTGAGATCCTGTTTTTGAACTTGGGAAATGTGAAAAGTTCTATCTCTTCATAAAGTGTTTAGGAAGCTCTTACTTAGACTTGTTGTTGTTGTTGTTATTTGCCGTCCAGTCGCCCCCGACTCATAGCGACCCCTCCTTGGGTTTCTGAGGCAGTATCACTATGGAAGTAGGATTGCCCAACCTTTCTTCCGGTGAGTGGCTGGTGGATTTGAACCACCAGCCTTCTGATTAGCAGTCAAGTGCCTTAGGCACTACACTACCAGAGCTCCCTCCGTAATGATACTGCCTCAGAAAACCAAGGAGGAGTTGCTGTGAGTTGAGTTCGACTCAGTGGCACGTAACAACAACATAAAGTGACCATCCATGTAACTACCACCTGGCTCAAGAAATAGAGTAATTTTTATTTCCATGGGAATTTTTTTTCTTCCATAGATGCTGGGTTTTCTTTTCAAGTAAGTCATGAGGAGTAGTAAGAGGCAAATAAAAGTATTAGCAGGTCTAAAGTATGTGCCTCTTTGGAGTGGAATTAGATCACAGGTGTAATATCAGTGTTTTACTCAGTAGTTACTCTTGTAATTTATTTATTTCTGTAACTGTGAATTTATTGTTTAGGAAGGTCCTGGGTTTTTAGCCAGATTAAAATCCTCAGGCTAAGTTTCTTTAGATATGTATCCTTTGGATGGGAGTGAAAAGGTTATGATCATTTGTATGTGAAAGAAATATTCATGCTTGAGTTTTTAAATATTCTGATTGTACCTCCTTTTCCTGTCTTTTAGAAGCAAAAGAGCTAAGACTCCAGTATTAACGATGGATTTATGCAGTATTCATAGCCCTACTTGAAAAATACTTGACAGTTATTAAGATAAATACGTTTCAGCTCATGCCACTATAGGTTAGATTTGAAGTGGCAAGAAGGATTCAGTGAAAACAGCTTTGTTGCATGAAAAAAAAATCTGTATTTTCTTTGTTTAATTATAATATAGTGTTCTAAATCATATCATCTTTTAAGGCTAAATTAATGAGTCAATAAGCTACAAGTCTTTTGTGGTATCCAGAAAAAGATCTCTTGAATCATTTTTTTTTTGTTTTTAGTGGAAAAAAAAAAGATAATAAACATTAAGATAATTGGGAAAGTATCTTAGCTAATGAGGTATATGAAAACAAAAGAGCTCTAAATATTAAAATGTGATAAAGGAAGGCGCATGTCTTGGGGCAGTTTCTAGGTTTGTAAAATTATCTAATGAGACTTCAGATTAAAATTTGGTGGATTACACACGTGTGCTTGCTCTCAGTCTCTCCAGAAACTCTGCTAGTGATACCCACTGTCGTCGAGTTGATCCTGACTCACAGTAACCCCTGTTGGGTTTCTGAGGTGGTAAATCTGTACGGAAGTAGATTGCCCAGTCTTGCTTCCATGGAGTGGCTGGTGGATTTGAACTGCCAAACACCTCGTTAGCAGTCATATGCCTTAGTTACTGTGCTACCAGAGCTCCTTCACTATAGTGATGCTAAACATGAAAAGAAACAATTGCACATGGGTGATATCAACAAATTTTTGGAGGATAGAAAGCAAAGAGTTGATTTAATATGGTGAGCAAAGTTAAAACCCAAGTGCCTTTGAAGGGGCTGGAGGTGGATCCTGCAAAGAAACAGTCAATTCATCCTCCAGAAACCCCAAAAGGCTCTGGAATTAAGGCTTTGGAGTAGGGCATAGAGCAGAAAACGGGATTAGTTAAAAGTCTATAAAAGGAAGTAGATCTTTAGTTCCTTTTTGCTACCTTACACAGCAAGAGGAAATATTTGGAGGAGATTGGACATTTATTCTCTAGAGAAGTTGAAGTAAATTAGAGGTTCTGGATTTAGAGATACCAGGCAAAGCAGGACAACCTACACGAGAGGGATTTAATGACATTTGCGTACATACTGAGCAGTCAGACTCCATAGCCCTGTTCCCCTACACTGATGGTAGAACAGCCAGGTAATTATTAACCCAGGCAGGATATTGGAGGACTTTTCTCTTGGTAAAATGAGCAGCCCTACAGAAAAAAAATATATACTGACAGGTCCAACAATGAAAAAGCTGACTTACTACCTATTCTTCCTACAGTGAACCGACTAGTCAACAAGCCTATCCCACAATGAAAATGGAACTTGCAGTCAGCTTTTTAGTGCCTTGCTCTAAATAGACAGCCAATGAATACAAGACATTTAGAGAAATCCTTCTATAAAAAAGGCAGAACTAGAACAGATAAAAAAGAAAAGTGATCAGTAAGGACACAGAAATGAAAAGAAAATGAAAACAATTAAAACCAACCCACCTGGGCAATACTGTCAGGCCTAGTTTTTAACAATGGATTATCTAATATAATGAAAGCATAAACAACAGAAGAAAAAATAAATAAATGGGGCCTTATAAAAATTAAAAACTTTTGTTCATCAAAAGACTTTACAAAAATGTGAAAAGACAAGTTATTGACTGGGAGAATACCTTTGGAAACCATATGTCTGACAAGAATCTAATAACCAAAACATATATAAAACTTTGACAACTTAATAAAAAGACAAATAACATAAAATGGGCAAAGGACTTGAATAGTCATTTCACCAAAGAAAACATTCAAATGGACACCAAACACATAAAAAGATGCTCAGCATCATTAGCCATCAGAGAAACACAAATCAAAATCATAATGATATACCATTTTGCTCCCACTATGATGGCTAAGATGAAAACAAACTGAAAATAACAAATGTTGGCGAGGATGTGGGGGAAATTGGAACCCTTCCTTACCTATTGCTGCTAAGAATGCAAAATGGTACAGCTGTTTTTGGAAAACAGTGTGGCACTTCCTCAAAAAACTGAAATTAGAACTACCACGATGATCCAGCAATTCCACTCCTGGGTGTACACACAAAAGACTTGAAAGCAGAGGTGCAAACAGAGACTTTTACAGTAATGCTCATTGCAGCACTATTCACAATAGCCAAAAGGTTGAAACAATCTAAATGACCATCAACAGATGAATGGATAAACAAAATCTGATATATACATATAATGAAATACTACTCACCCAGGAGCTCTGGTAGCATAGTGGCTAAGGCACTTGACTGCTAACCAGAAGGCTGGTGGTTCAAACCCACCAGCCACTCCTCGGAAGGAAGATGGGGCAATCTACTTCCGTAGTGATACTGCCTCGGAAACCCAAGAAGGAGTCGCTATGAGTCGGGGCTGACTCGATGGCACATAACAACAACTCACCCAGTGGGAGAAATAAAATCTTTGATGCGTGCTACAATATGGAGGAAGCTGGAAGATACTATGCTGAGTAAGATAAGTTAATCACAAAAGGACAAATACTACATGATCTCACTTAAGTCAAAAGACAAGAAAAGGCAAATGTATAGAGAACAAAGGTTATTAGTGGTTACCAGCGGTGGATAGAAGGGAAAAAGGGGTTAACGGTGATGAAAATATTACATTGATTCAAGGTAGGTCAGCACAACTGATTATTGTAATTGTCAATAAGTTGTACACCCATAAAAAATTTCTTTCTGAAAACAAATAAACAAAAAACACAGGTCACATGCAAAAAGATTGGAAATTAGGATGGCACCAGATTTCTTAACTGGAATCTAAAGAACAGTAGATTTATCCTTTCAAAATTATGAGGGAAATTATTTTTAATCTGGAATTTCAAGCATAAACTGTCAAATGAATGATAAAGACATTTTGGTGCATGAAAGGTCTGAAATGAATATTGACAAAAGTTGTGTGATATATATATTTATAACAATGACAAAAAAAGAGTAGCGGCTGAGGCTGCTTATGTACAACCAAAAACCGCATGGGATTTTGCTTCTTGGTTTGGAGGTATGGGGTCATGATTACATGGGTCATCCCAGTTAATTAGCCTGATAACATGTTTAGTGCTTCTGTGCTATCTTCTAGTTCATTGCATGCTATCTTTTTTTTTTTTTTT
>NW_006921880.1:149561-167920 GCF_000298275.1 Orycteropus afer afer
TGCATACCTGGTATGAACCCCACTTGGTCATGATGAATGATTTTCTTGATATGTTGTTGGAGTCTATTGGCTAGGATTTTGTTGATGATTTTTGCATGTATATTCATGAGGGATATTGGTCTGTAGTTTTCCTTTTGAGTGATGTCTTTTCCTGGTTTGGGTATTAAGGTTACATTGCATGCTATCTTAAAAGCCAGCAAGCAACCTCCAAGGGACTACAATTGATTTCTGTTCACCTGGAGCAACAGAGGCAGAAGAGGCAGGAATGGAAGGAGGATATGGAATATGTGGCCAATTGCCCCCACCAATAACTGCCTCCTTTGCCATGAGATCAGAAAAACTGAATGGTATCCAGCTACCATTACTCAACATTTGATCCAAGATTCTATAGAAAAGTCCTGATCAGAAAGGAGAAAATACAGAATGAAATTTAAAATTCTCATGGACTTCAGACTTCCTGGATCCATGAAGGTTTGATGAATGCCTGAATCTACTGTCCTAAGATAATCTTTAAACCTTAAACCCAAAATATCCCCTGAGATCTTTGTAAAACCAAACAGTAGTTTAGCTTAACTAGTAAAACTGTCTGCTTTGAACATTAAGCTCTTTTAAGAACTATCTATTTGGGCTCAAATTAACAACAGCAACTTGAGATATTATATAGGAACTGTATGGGGGTAGTGAATTTATGTTAATGTGGGAGGAACAACTCAGAATGTTAATGTGGGAGGAACAACTCAGGATGAGAATGGTTGTTTAACTCAAAGAATGTGATCAGTGTCATTAAATGGTACTTGTAGAAACTGCTAAACTGATGTATGTTTTGTTTCAACCACAACAAAATAAATAAATAAACCCAACTGTGTTAGATTGGGTTCTCTAGAGAAGCAAAACCAATAAAGCTTATATACATACAGAGAAAGAGAAATTTATCTTAGGAAAATGGCTCACACGCTTATAGAAGCTGGCAAGTCCTAAGTTCTTGGATCAAACGTCAAGCTGGAGGCTTTTCTTAACTCACGCAGCTGCAGGGACTGACGAGCTCAAGGTTGGCAGGTAATATACCCACTGTTGACTCCAACAAATGACGAATCTAAGATCTCCAGGCCAAATGGTGGATTGTTTGCTCACAGACAGTTGTAGGCAGCACAACAGGATCCCAACCTACAGAAGAGTATCTCTTTTCACAGGATGTCCATAAATATATTGGAAGCAGGCCACACCCCTAGGGAAACTCCCCTTCAATGCATTGGCTGCTCAAAACGTATTCTTCTGATCCCATCATGGGAATAACCCACATCACAACTGCTTAAACCACACAGAATTGTGGCCCAGCCAAGTTGACACATAGCTCCAGCTATCACACCAGCCTACCTATAATGAATATAAAAAGACAAGAAGATACTGTATTTGTCAGTAAGAATTGTTGTTGTTTGCCATCAAGTCGGACCTGACTCATGGCAACCCCTCCTTGGGTTTCCGAGGCAGTATCACTACGGAAGTAGATTGCCCAATCTTCCTTCTGAGAAGTGGCTGGTGGGTTTGAACCGCCAGCCTTCTGGTTAGCACTCAAATGCATTAGGCACTATGCTACCAGAACTCCTTGTCAATAAGAATAGGGGCTATAAAGGAAAGTAATAGAGAGTGAGAAATAGATCTTGGAAATTAAAAATAAGATGATTAAACATTGGAAGGACCAGAAGATAAAGACAAGAGCATCTCCCAAGAGTAGAAATAAAAAGCAAAAACATGGAAAATAGGAGAGAATAAATAATATTAGAGGATTGGGTTCGGCAGGTGTAATAACATACAAATCAGAGTTCAGAGGGAGACTACAGACAAAAGTGGAGAAGTGGAAATTACCAAAGAAGTAATTCAAGAAAATTTCCCAGAACTGTTGTTGTTGTTAATTGCAGTTGAGTCAATTCTGTCTCATGGCAACCCCCTGTGTGCAGAGTAGAATGGTGCCATAGGGCTTTTTAAGGTTGTGACCTTTCAGAAGCAGATCACCAGGCCTCTCTTCTTGAGGTGCCTGTGGGTCAGTTCAAACCGCCCACCTTTCAGCTAGTAGTCAACTGAAAGACATAAATGTTTAGATTAAAGGGGTCCACCAAGTAACCATTAGGATGGATGAAATACAGATCTACAAAATGATGCAAGACATAACTAATGTAAAATTGTTTAACACCGAGGAAAATGGGAAATGAGAAATCCATTCAGACAGTAAATAAATAAACAAAAAACACAGGTCATGTGCAAAAGAATTGAGAATTGGAATGTCACCAGATCTCTTAACAGCAATACTGGAATCTAAAGAACAATAGATTAATCCCTTCAGAATTCTGAGGGGAATTATTTTCACCCTAGAATTTCAAGCATGAATTATCAAGTGAGTGATAGAATAAAGATATTTTGGTGCATGAAAGATCTCAAAAATTTATTCTCTATAATTTTATTGGAAGCCACTAGGTGATGTATTTTATCAAAATATTGGCAGAAATTAAGAAACCAAGAAAAATTTATGGGCTTTTGGAAATAAGGAGTCAAACACAGGACAGAGGCAATATAGTTATAGGATGACAGTAAAGAGAAATTTCAAGATGACAGTAGTGCAGCAGATGGGGGGTGCAGTCCAAAGCAGCATAGGGGGATGGGGGACTGCAAGAGGGTATTTCAAAGTGAAAAACAAACAAAACTGATAGATGATCTGATCTGTTTGACCAAGTGTAAAACATTCTTCAGAGGGGCTTTCCATTTGCTGCTCGAGCATTTGGCATAAATTACTGATTCAGAATACCTAGCAAGTGAAAAAACAAGGCAATTATAAATTCCAGAAAGATAAAAAGCTGTACAAGAAAAGAAACACAGAGTAAATTGGCTCCAAAGATGATAATTCCATAGTTCACAATAATGTAAAGCATTAATGTACTAGAGTATAAAACAAAAACCAAACTCATTGCCACCAAGTCAGTCTCTACTCACAGTGACCCCTCCTGGATTTTCTGAGGTGGTAGCTCTATGGAAGTAGATTGCCCACCCAGTCTTCCTTCCGAGGAGTGGCTGATGGGTTTGAACAACCAGACTTCTGGTTAGCAGTCAAATGCCTTAGGCACTATGCCACCAGCGCTTCCTTGAACTAGAGTATAGGTATTATGATAGAGACTCCACAGGACTGTGACTTGAAGAACAAAATATATTTATTTTTAGATAGTTCAAGATGAGCATTTCAAATGAATTGATGTTTGTGCTCCATGCAGCCATTCAGGGTTCCACATTCCTACTATGTTGTTGTCTGCCATCTTCTAAGGCATTGCCGTAATCTGCATAGTCAAAACATGGTCACAACCTCTCTGTGTTCCAAGTCAGCTAGCAAGAAGGAGAAAAAGCATGGAAGAGCAGAGATATAAGGTCCATATCACTTTCACTCATATTCTAAGAATTTAATCACATGACCACACCCACACATGATACATGGAATATTTAACAACTTGTAGCTCAGCTACTGACTAAAACATAGGCCTGCTATAGAGCAAGAGCAAACCCTGGAAGCTCCCTGCCGTGCCCCCCCCCTCTTTTTAAAATTTTTTTTGCTGGATTATAGAGGGACTATGGGTGATGCTCCCAGAAGAGGAACTGAGAGGAGTTTGAGCAACAGCTAGTTACCTTCTGTAGAAATATTTTAGTAACAACTGGTATAGCTTTACTGGAATATACAGACTAAATATTGCCCCTGATCATATCCAGCTACAAAGGAGACTGGGAAAAATGTTGACATAACTATATTACAAGAATGGAAGAAGGTAAGCTAGTGCATAAAGAGATATCAGTAATTATATTAATTACTAAAATAGTAACTAAAAATAAAGAACTATCAACAGATATATGTTGTTTAGGTAGGGAATTAAATATCAGAAGAAATAGCTAAAAGATTTGAAAACAGTTGTTGCCTCTGGGAAGTGGATTTGAGGGTGAGTAGAGAGGTTTTTCTACTTTAGTGTTGTTTAATAGCCTTTTGTTTCACTTCCAGATTGATCCTTCTCCTTTGTTGCTTGCTGCTGCTATCACTAGCACTGGTTTTGCTACATTTGAGAGCCATGATGAACTTCATGGTAATATTTTTCAAAGAAAATTAAACAGAAATAATGCTACAACATTTAAGAGACATGCAATATACAAGACTGGATATTGTGCTTCTTGTTAGATGCTGTTGAATAGGCTCCAACTCATAGCCACCTTATGTGCAACATAACGAAACACTGCCAGGTCCTGTACAAGCCTCACAATCCTTGCCACAGCTGAGCCCATCGTTGCAGTTACTATGTCAGTCCATCTCAGTGAGAGTCTTCCCCTTTTTTGTTGACCATCTACTTTACTAAGCATGACATCCTTCTCCAGGGAATGGTCCCTTCTGACAACATGACCAAAGTAGGTGAGACGAAGTCTGGCCATTCTCACTTCCAAGGAGCATTCCGGCTGCACTTCTTCCAGGACAGATTTGTTAGTCCTTTTAGCAGTTAATAGTACTTTCACTATTCTTCACCAGCACCTCAACTCAAAAGCAGCAACTCTTCGGTCCTCCTTACTCATTGCCCAGCTCTCACATGTATATGAGGCTACTGAAAATACCATGGCTTGGGTTGGGCACACTTTAGTCTTCAAAGAGGTATCTTTGCTCTCCAGCACTTTAAAGAGGTCTTTTGCAGCAGATTTGCCTGGTGCAGTACGTCATCTGATGTCTTGACTGCTGCTTGCATTGGTGTTGATTGTGGAAACAAGTAATAGGAAATCTTTTACAACTTCAGTCTTTTCTTCTTTTATCATGATGCCACTTATTGGTACGTGAGGATTTTCATTTTCTTTATGTTGAGGTGCAATCCGTACTGCAGACTGTGGTCTTTAATCTTCATCAGTAAGTGCTTCAAGTCATCCTTACTCTCAGCAAGCATAGTTGTGTTGTCTGCTATCGCAGGTTGTTACTGAGCCTTCCTCCAATCCTGATGCCAAATTCTTCCTCATATAGTCCAGCTTCTTGGATTATTTGCTGAGCATACAGATTGAATGAAAGGTGAAAAGATACAACCCTGACGCACTCCCTTCCTGACTTTAAACCATGCAGTATCCCCTTGTTCTGTTTGAACAACAGCTTCCTGGTCTGTATACAGATTTCTCATGAGCACAATTAAGTGTTCTGGAATTCCCATCCTTCTCAATGTTATCCATAATTTGTTATGATCCACACAATCGAATGCTTTTGTGTAATCAATATAACACAGATAAACATCTTTCTGGTATTCTTTGCCTTGAGCCAAGATCCATCTGACAGCAGCAATGATGTCTCTCATTCCACGTCTTCTTCTGAATCCAGCTTGCCTTTCTGGAAGTTCTCTGTCATTATAATGCTGCAACTGTTTTTGAATTGTCCTCAGCAAGATTTTACTTTTGTGTAATATTAATAATATTGCTCAATAATTTCCACATTCTGTGGGATCACCTTTCTTTGGAATGGGTACAAATATGGATGTCTTCCAGTAACTTGGCCGGGTAGCTGTGTGTCTTCCAGATTTGTTGGTGTAGATGAGTGAGTGCCTCCAGCGTGGTATCTATTTGTTGAAACATCTCAATGAGTATTCCATCAATTCCCGGAAACTTGTTCTTTGCAGCTTGTTCAGTGCAGCTTCGACTTCTTCCTTCAGTACCATTGGTTCTTGATCGTATGCCAGCTCCTGAAATAGGTGAACATCGACCAATTCTGGTTGGTACAGTGACTCTGTGTATTCCTTCCATTTTGATGTTTCCTGTATCATTGAATATTTTGCCCATAGAATTTTTAAATATTGCAACTCGAGGCTTGATTTTTTCTTCAGTTCTTTCAGCTTGATAAATGCTGAGCATGTTCTTCCCTTTTGGTTTTCTAACTCCAGATCTTTGCATATTTCATTATAATGACTGTCTTCTCAAGCTGCTCTTCGAAATCTTCTGTTCAACTCCTTTAGCTTGTCATTTCTTCCATTTGCTTCACCCTGGGGCACATTTCAGAGTCTCTTCTAACATCCATTTTGGTCTTTTCTTCTCTCCCTGTCTTTTTAATGACCTTTTCCTTTCTTCATGTATGGTGTTCTTGATGTCATCCCACTATTCTTTTGGTTTTTGGTTAGTGGTGTTCAGTGCATCAAATCTATCCTTTAGATGGTCTATAAATTCAGGAGGGATATAATCAAAGCCATATATTGGCTCTTCTAGACTTGTTTTAATTGTCTTCAGCTTCAACTTGAAGTTGCATATGAGCAGCTGATGGTCTGTTCCATAGTCAGCTCCTGGCCTTGCTTTGGCTTAAGATACTGAGTTTCTCCATCACTTCTTTCCACAGATGTAGTCAATCTGATTCCTGTGTACTCCCATCTGGAGAAGTCCTCATGTATAGCTGCCATTTATGTTGTTGGAAAAAGCTATTTGCAATGAATAAGTTATTGGTCTTGCAAAATTCTGTCATGAGATCTCCAGTGTCATTTCTATCACCAAGGCCATATTTTCCAACTACTGGTGATTCTTCTTTGTTTCCAACTTTTGCATTCCAATCACCAGTGATAATCAACACATCTTGAGTACATATTTGGTCAATTTCAGACTTCAGAAGTTGACAAAAGTCTGCAATTTCCTTGTTTTTGGCTTTGGTGGTTGATGCGTAAATTTGAATAACAGTAGTATTAATTGGCCTTCCTTGTAGGCGTATGGATATTATCCTATCACTGACTGCATCATACTTCAGAATAGTCCTGATCTTGAAACATTCTTTGTGATGATGAATGTAATGCCATTCCTTTTTAATTTGTCATTCTTGGCATAGATCATATGGTTGTCTTACTCAGAATGGCCCAAAGCAGTTCATTTCAGCTCATTAATGCCTAGGATATTGATCTTTATGCATTCCATTTTATTTTTGACAACTTCCAATGTTCTTAGATTCATTCTTCATACATTCCATGTTCCCATTATTAATGGATGTTTGCAGCTGTTTCTTCTCACTTTGAGTCATGCCGCATCAGGAAATGGAGGTTCCAAAACCTTTACTCCATTCACATCGTTAAGGTCGGCTCTACTCTGAGGAGGCAGCTCTGAGGAGGTTTGTTGGGTGCCTTCCACCCTGAGGGGCTCATCTTCTGGCACTATATTGGACAGTGTATCAGGGGTATTCATAAAATTTTCCAATAATTTATCAGATAGTGTTTTACTGCTATTCATAAGGTTTTTATTGGCCAATTCTTTGAGAAGTGGGTGGCCCTTCTTTCTTCTGAGTTTGTCTTAGTCTAGAAGCTCCACTAAAACCTGCCCACCATGGGTGACCCTGCTGGTATTTGAAATACTGGTGGCATAGCCTTTGGCCTCACAACAACATGCAAGCCACCGCGGTATGACAAGGTGACAGACGAGTGGTGGAAATTGCATATTGCAAAAAGATTGGATATTGCTGCCTATGAATCAAAGCATACACTGTTATATGGTAAACTTTTGAGAAAGAAAGTACAATTAATACAGTGCATACCTAAGGCAGTAACATAGGTGTTTATTATCAGTATTGAGGCATGTGTATTATAGATTATATATGTACTGCACTGTTATAAGCCTGGCAATGCAGTTGCTTTGTATATAAGAGACATAAGATATATGTGTTGTATTCGAGAAGCTCTTGCATTCACTACATACCATTCAGTGATTGACATTTGTGAATTCTGTTGTAACCTTATGGGACCACAGATGTGTCTAAGGTTGAACTTTGCCTGAATAGATGTTATGTGGTGCATGATTATGTATTAAAAGTTAAAATAGAAACATTGTTGGTTTAAATACTCCTCCTGCAACTGTGATTCCATTTTTTTTAATTAAAATCCCCCACTATTATAATTTATTTGACTGTGAGTGGGACAGGGAATCATAACTTTTAATAGCTCTCTAGGTGCTTCTGATGTGCAGATCTAGCCAAGTAGTTAAAACATGTCTGTTTCTGTTTCGTTAACATCTCTTATATTCCTATCGTATCTTCCCTCACTGCTTCTGCTTCAAATCAGCTTGTCTCTTTCTCTCAGATCTGAACTAATATGGTCTATTTTGGGTCAGAAGAGAAAAGAAAAGTGGGGACATAGGAGAGTACATTTGGATGACCCATGAATAATGAGAATGGCTGTACAGAGAGGAGCCAATATTTGTTTCCCTTTGTTTTGCAGAAACTACTTAAATTGATTACCTTATCTTGAATTTCTTGTGGAGTAATTTTAGAGCCCAAGTAAATTTGAACTTAATAACATTTTATTTCTTTGCCTTCAGCATTTCCTCTTGGGACTAAATCAGCTACACCATCAGGTTAGCTCAAGTTATTTTATCTCCTTTGAGTTTTTGCCCCTGGCCCTCCCAGTTGTGCTTTATTAGACGTTCACCAATATTAGCATTTCCAGTTTGCATACGGGATTACCAACAGTTTTCTCAGTTTACAAGTGTTCTGTGAGAGAAGTCTTAGAAAGGTAATGAGCAAGCCAAGAGATGACAAAATGGGGGATTGGAATATGTATGTGTGTGTGTGCGTGTGTACACATGTGTGTATGTATGTATATATGTGTGTGTGTGAGTGTGCATATCCAGTTACCATGGGGTCAAGAATAGAATTGTGTGTTCCATAGGGTATTCAAACCTGTGACCTTTAGGAAGCAGATCACCTAGATCCATTTTCCAAGGTGCCTCAAAGTAGATTTGAACCACCAGTGTTTTGGTTAGTTAGAGTGTTTAACCATTTTTGTCACCCAGGGACTTCAAGGAAGTATAAGAACTATACAGTATCCCAAGGTTTGAGGTCTTGTTGCACTGGACTTTTGGTTCAAGAGATTTTGTATACCAAAAACAAGAAATGTGTGGATGGGATTAATATTTTATAATTTTGGGGAAAAAACTTGTTTTTAATCTTACTGACTTCAGCTCTTTAAAAATATCACTAATTATAGACAGGATTAAAACTTCCTTTCTACCTTTCCCTACTTCCATTCCCCTCCTCCCTGGTTTCAGCCGCTCACATGAATTTAGCGTGTAAGTGAGCTACTAGCATTTGCTTTACATCAAGCCAGTGTCTTGCTCCATGTGACGATAGGACTTACCTCTAGCATTCTGTCCTCTATTGAGGCAGCTGCCCTGACTGGTTTCTGGGGGATTACTTTACATTTATATACATTTATACACCTGGGCCAAAGTATGATCTTTAAGGTGAGAGAGTGATTCTTGTCTTCTCAACAAAACATATTTACAACCTGCCTACTTGGTTCAAGACTCTTGTAGGCAAGTGCTTCTCTGAGCTAATGTGCACACAAATCACAGTGAGGACACTGAAATGCAGATTTGGATTCAGTCAGTCTCAGATGGGGCCTGAGATTCTAAACTTCTAACAAGCTCCCAAGGGTTGCTGCTGGTCTTCAGACCACACTTAGAAAAACAAAGTTCTGGCTAGTGGTTCTCAACCCTGCTTGCACATTAGAATCATCTGTAGCTTAAAAAAGTACTGGTACCTAGTTCCTACCTTAGTGATTCTGATTTAATTGGTGTAGGATAGGGTCTGGGTATGATATATAGATACAGATATATGTATACAAGCCAGGTTCAGAAGGGGAGCTCTGGTGGCATAGTGCCTAAGGCATTTGACTGCTAACCAGAATGCTGGCAGTTCAAACCCACCAGCCACTCCTTGGAAGGAAGGTTGGGTAATTGACTTCCATAGTGATACCACCTCGGAAACCCAAGGAGGGGTTCAGAAGAGGATGTGGAATGAGGGATATGATTGTTAATGTCAGATGGATATTGGCTGAAAGCAGAGAATACCATAAAAATGTTTACCTGTGTTTATTGACTATGCAAAGGCATTCAAGTATATGGATTACAACAGATTATGGATAACAGTGCAAAGAATGGGGAATTCTAGAACACATGATTGTGCTTATAAGGAACCTATACATAGACCAAGAGGCAGTGATTCAAACTGAAGATATGGCACAGTTTGAAATCTGGAAAGATGTGCATCAGGGTTGTATTCTTTTATGGTATGTATGTAATTTGTATACTGAGTGAATAATCTGAGAAGCTGAACTATATGAAGAAGAATGTGGGATCAAGACTGGAGGAAGACTCATTAACAACCTGCAGTATGCACATGACATAACCTTGCTTGCTGATGAGGCAATTACTAATGAAAATCAAAGACTACATCCTTCAGTATGGGTTACACCTCAATTTGAAGAAAACAGAAATCCTCACAACTGGAGTGTGGTGGTTAGGTTTGTGTGTCAACTTGGCTGGGCCTGGTGGAGTGACTTAGCGTAGCTGAATGTAGTTATTCCCCATGGTGAGATTGGTAATTAACTCCATGGTGGAATCTATTGGAGCAGGTGAGTAGCTGCTTTGAGTATGTGGTCTGCCTCTTGTGTATAAGAAGCAGTTTTGGGAATGGTCTCCAGCTTATGGCACACTAGAACCCTACATGTAGCCAAGTTGTTCAGCAGCCTGCCATGCTCTGCCAGTCTTGGGACTTTCAGTGGACTTGAATTAATGGCCTGCCGTGAGGTTTGGTAACATCAGGACTGTGCCATTTTATTTGTCGACCTTGGGCTTGTTAGCCTCAGCAGCCAGTAGCTGCCTGAGTGAAAAGATGCCTCTAGCCTTGGAAGGAAGGTTGGGCAATCCTACTTCCGTAGTGATACTGCCTCGGAAACCCAAGGAGGGGTCGCTATGAGTCGGGGCCAACTTGACGGCACATAACAACAACAACAACAACAAGCTTCAGTGGGCCAGGAGCAAGAGGCAGAGCTGAAGCCCAAGGTTGAGGGCCGTTCATCCCTAGAGCCTGGCACATTGAACTTGGACTTTTAGCCTCCCTAACTATAAGAGAATAAACTCCTGTTTGTTCAAGCCATCCCTTTTGTGGCATATTCCTGTCAGAGTGGCACTACGTAACCAGAACATGGAACAATAAGCAACATCATGATAAACAGAGAAAAGATTAAAGTTGTCAGGGATTTCATTTTACCTGGATTCATAATCAACATCCATGGAAGCAGCAGTTAAGAAATGAAATGACTTATTGCGTTGGGCAAAAATGCTGCAAAAGACCCCTTTAAAGTGTTAAAAAGCAAATATGTCACTCTGAGGACTAAGGCGCATCTGACCCAAGCCATGGTATTTTCAGTTGCCTCATATGCATGTGAGAGCTAAACAATGAATAGGGAAGACTAAAGAAGAAATGGAAGCCTTTGAATTATGATACTGGCAAAGGATTTTGAATATACTGTGAACTACTAGAAGAAGTAATAAATCTGTTTTGGAACAAGTTTAGCCAGAATGCAAGGATAGTGAGACTTCATCTCACGGAGTTTGGACACATTATCAGGAGGGTCAGTTCCTGGAGAAGGATATCATGCTAGGTAGGGTAGAGGATGAGTAAAAAAGAGGAAGACCATCACTGAAATGGATTGACACAGTGGCTGCAACAGTGAGCTCAAACATAGCAATAGCTGTGAGGATGGTGCGTGTTCTGGTTACCTAGTGCCACTCTGACAAGAATATACCACAGATGGGATGGCTTTAAAAAACAGGAGTTTACTCTCTTACAGTTTGGAGGCTTTAAGTCTGAGTTCAAAGTGCCAGGCTCTAGGGGCTGGGTGAAAGCCCCTTGACCTTGGGCTTCAGCTCTGCCTCCTGTTCCCAGGCCGCTGAAGCTAGAGGCTTTTCTTCACTCACACAGCTACTGGCTGCTGAGACTGACAAGCCCAAAGTTGACAAGTAAAAAGGCACAGTCCCCATGTTACCAAACCACACAGCAGGCCATTAATTCAAGTCCATTGAAAGTCCCAAGATTGGCAGAGCATGCCAGGCTGCTGAACAATGACATGGCTACATGAAGGGTTCAAGCATGCCATAAGCTGGAGACCGTTCCCCAAGGCTTCTCCTTATATACAGGAAGCAGGCCACATTACCTTCCACCATGGAGTTGATTACCAGTCTCATCACAGGGAATAACTACATCCAGCTGCCCAGCCATTCAACCAGGCCCAGCCAAGTTCACACACAAACTTAACTAACCACAGGATGGTGCAGGACTGGGTAATATTTCATTCTATTGTACATAGGGTTATCATGAGTTGGAGCTAACTGAATGGCATCTAACAACAACATATTTATATGAATATGGTTGAGAACCATTGTTGTAAGCTCACACTTTTGTGACTCAAGCAAAGATTGTTGTGTGAATTTTCCAGCAAACCCGAAAGCACCTTATATTGTCTTTATGATGTGCATATACCTGCTTTATAGTTGTAGTCCATGGAGAAGGGATTCCTTTTGGGTTGCTAGGTTCTCAGAGATGAGGTGAAGGTAGCTATTAGAAGAAGCAGACTGAAAAAGAAAAAATTGGTCTTTTTATAAAGAACTCAGATATCACCTGATATTGGAAGGAGATTTAAAGTGATGAATGAATGAATGCAAAGTTGGTATCTCTTCATTCATGGATTTCTTGTATTTTTACTTTGTTGATTATTTAGAAAGATTTAGAGCATTTTCTACATGTTTACTTTTAGGGATTAACTTGCCCCAAGTTGAGTGATTTAGCACCCTGCTGAAGGGACCATTGTTGTTCTCAGGAGCTTTCAATGTTAATGGCAGATTGATGATTTGATTTGCTCAAAAATCATAGTCCTTAGCTCAGTTGAAATATTAAGTGTTGTAGTATTATTATTATTATTATTTTACCCTCTGATAACAAACTAGAATCCTCTCCTCCACCTCTCTAGCATTCAGTCATAAAATAGACCTTTGATTTTCTTTCCTTGACATTATCCTGTCTACCTTGTGGACGCTGGCTTCAGTCAGATTCTTATGTCTCATTCACAATAACTTTTTTTTTTTTTTCCAAACCAAACTAACTACTATTCAGTCTATTCGACTCAACTCATAGCGACCCCTCCTTGGGTTTCTGAGGCAGTATCTCTACAGAAGTAGATTGCCCAATCTTCCTTCCCAGGAGTGGCTGGTGGGTTTGAACCTCTAGCCTTCTGGTCAGCAGTTAAATGCCTTAGGCACTACTCCACTAATCCTAAACCCACTCACAGTAATTTTGTAACTGAACCTTGTTGTCTCCAGTCTTGCTAATTGCCTTCCTTCTTTCAAGTCATCTTTTGTAGAGGTTAATCTGTGGTTTTCTTGTCAAAGATGAAGTCTATATCTTCAGAGTGGCATGTGGTAATCTCTGACATGGCCCTACATTTTCTCCATCTTCATCACTTTCCACGTACCTCAATAACTATTTTTTCATTCCTTAGCTAAGAATGAAGATCTAGGAGGAAATATTGGAAGCTTGAAGAGAAAGACAAAGACATGAAAGAGTGGTTTAGGAAAGTGAGACCAGGTAGGAGGACGGTCCAAGATGGTGGCATATTCAGATGCCACATAACATCCCCTTGCAACAAAGAGTCAAGAAACAAATGAAATTGATATAGACAACAGCTTTGGAACCCTGAACGTGAAACAGAAGGCTGAAGAATCAGACCAGGTGTTGAGTGGGAGGAGAGACTATAAAGACAGTGGACACAGAGAATTATGAATTGTTGGTGTTCTGCCACCACACCAGCCTAGCATGGCCATACTAAGACAAAGCCAAATAGTGTTCCCAGATGAGGAGCATAGGAAGGCAACTCTAGGGAACTCACATAGGAAGGCAACTCTATGAAACAAGATGAGCAGGACATGAATGAAATAAAAAAAGGGAAAGTACAGGAAGACAGTCAAGAGCTTCAGTGATCCTGGCAACCACAGAGAAGGGAAGGAGCCAAGAACTAGGGATGAGACGGTTTACCAGAGGTAGTGCTTGACCATATGGACAGGAAACGCACACTGAATAGTAAATTCATAGTTCACACTTAAAGTCTCCCACTCATCCAGCCTCTGTGCAGCCTCCCCCTCACACCTAACTGGCTAAAGCCTCCATCTCCTATTGCTGCTAAGCAGGAGCATCCCTGCACCCATGTCTACAGTCAAGCTCTCCCTACCCAGTGGAAGTTAAGAGCACTCATCATATTCACTGTGCCCTTCACACTCTCTGCCAGAGGCCTGCAGTCTGGTGCCCTGACCCACCATTTGTGCTTGTGAACCAGCAGCATCCTCCACTGCTCTGCCCCCTGCCCTAGAGGACAATGGATCTGTGGTAAGACCACTGTACTGTGTACCTATGGATCAGGAACTTGCCCACTGAACCAGGCACCTGTAGGCTAGTGGCACCCCCTCCACACACACACACATCATGGCTGCAGACCAGAGCTGTACCTTTCAAGCCACCCACCCATAGACTAGTGGCACCCCCCTGTTGCACCCCTCATGGCACCAGGTTATTGGCAGGAATCACCCACCTCTGGTTGATCTGCTCCCCACACTCCCACTCAGTAGCAGGCAGAATAATCACTATACACATACCCACCCTCATCCACAGACTAACTGGCACAGTTACCCCATACCCATACTAGTAGAGACCATTTGATCTTCTCTACCAACTCAGATGCTAATTTGAGCCTGCACACAGGGCCTTCCTCATCCATTTGGGTAGCACTCCATCCCTATCTCTACAAAGATGAATTGCCCTGCTCTCCAACAGTAACATTAACTGCTAACACCAATGTCCCATAAGACCTGTGGAGGGATCCTAACCAGCCAGCAATTGTCACATCAGGGAAGGCACTTGCTTTCATACCCCTACTCAATTCTGTAAGGGAAATCATACACATCTATAAATAAATAAATAAATAACAGCATAATGGCTCAGACAGCAGGCAATAACAAACTATATAGAGAAATGGGTATGATAGCTCAAATAGGTGAGCCAAAAAAAAAAAAAAAAAACCTTCCAGAGGAAGAAATGATAGCAGAACTATTTGACAAGGAATTTAAAAAAAAAAACTAATATTTAGGTTCCTCAAAAAGATCAAGGAAAACACAGAAAAAAACAAAAACAAAACACAGAAAAACTGAGGAAAACAATACAAGAACAAAATGACAAACTCACCAGACAAATAGAAACCATACAGAATCAACAACCAAAAATATCAGAAACAGATAACTCAGTGGAAAGACACAAAATTAGAATCGAATCAGTGGAAGAGAGAATAAGTGAAATAGAGAACAAATTGCTTGATACAAATTTATTTGAAAAACAATCGATGAGGAAAGCCTAAGGATTATGTGAAGCATCAAGGGGAATAATTTACGCATTATAGAAATTCCAGAAGAGAGAGAGAAAAAAAGTACTGAGTTTTTGAAGATACAGTGGCAGAAACTTTGCAAATATCATGAAAGATGAGAAAGTTTCCATCTAAGAAGCTCAGGGAACCCCATACAGGATAGACCCTCAGAAGAAAGTCACCAAGACATATCATAATCAAACTTTTCAAAACCAAAGACAAAGAAAGAATTTTGAGAGCGGCTCATGAAAAGCAAAATATCACTTACAGAGGGGCATCAGTAAGACAAAGTGCTGATTTCTCATCAGAAATCATGCAGGCAGGAGGTCAGTGGGATGACATATACAAAGTCTTGAAAGAAAAGAGTTGGCAACCAAGAATCATATATCCGGAAAAATAGTCTTTTAGACATTAAGGTGAAGTTAAAACATTCCCAGACAAGCAGAAATTAAGAGAATTTGTAACCACCAGACTAGCCCTACAAGAAATATTAAAGGGAGTCCTTCAGACAGAGATCTAATGATACCAGATAACAGCCCAAGAAAGACACAATGACAGCATCACCCAAATACCAACCCAGGTAAAGACTTCACAAAAGTAAAATAAAGCTGCAAAATTGATTTTAGGGAACCAGAGATACAAGCTATAAAAAACTTAAGAACAAATGGGGAATGAAGGATGTAGTTATAGAACTTCCAAGAAATCAACAGGATTTCAAGATATAACAAAGTTTAAAATACAGGAAGATAAAGGTAAACCTCAGGGTAAATAAATCTACTCAGTAAAATATTTACTTGTGTTTTATTGCCTATGCAAAAGCATTTGACTGTGTTGATGTAACAAATTACAGATAATATTGTGAAGAATGGGAATTCCAGAACACATAATAGTGCTCATGAGGAACCTGTACATAGACTAGGAGGCTCTTGTTTGAACAGAGCAAAGGAATACTGCATGGTTCAAAAGCAGGAAGGGAGTGTGTCAGATTGTATTCATTCTTTGACCATACTTATTCAAATGTATGCTGAGCAAATAATCTGAGAAGCTGGACTATATGAAGAAGAATGTCCCATCAGGATTGGAAGAAGACTCATTAACAGCCTGAGATATGCAAACGACACAACCTTGCTTACTGAAAGTGAGGATGACTTGAAGCACTTACTGATGAAGATTAAAGAGTACAATTTGCTGTATGGATTACCCTTCAACATAAAGAAAACGAAAATGCTCACAACTGGACCAATAAACAGTATTGTGATAAATGGAGAAAGATTGAAGTTGGCAGAGATTTCATATTACTTAGATCCACAATCAGCATCCACAGAAATGTTGTTGTTGTTGTTGTTATTTGCCGTCGAGTCGGCCCCGACTCATAGTGACCCCTCCTTGGGTTTCCGAGGCAGTATCACTATGGAAGTAGGATTGCCCAACCTTCCTTCCAAGGAGTGGCTGGTGGGTTTGAACCACCAGCCTTCTGGTTAGCAGTCAAGTGCCTTAGGCACTATGCTACCAGAGCTCCCACAGAAATAGCAGTCAGTAAATCAGACAGCGTATTTCACTGGGCAAATCTGCTGCAAAAGACCTCTTTAAAGTGCTGAAGAGCAAAGATGTCACTTTGAAGACTAAGGTGTGTCTAAACCAAGCCATGGTATTTTCAGTCACCTCATAAGCATATGAAAGCTGGACAAAGAATACAGAAGACCAAAGAAGAATTGATGCTTTTGAGTTGTAGTGTTGGCAAAGAATACTGAAAGTACCATGGACTGCCAGAAGAATGAACACATTCCTGGAAGAAGTGCAGCTGGAATGATCCTTGGAAGCAAGAATGGCCAGAGTTGGTCTCACTTACTTTGGTCATGTTGTCAGAAGGGACCATTCCCTGGAGAAGGATGTCATGCTTGGTAAAGTGGAGGGTAAGCAAAAAAGGGGAAGGCCCTCAACAGGATTGATGCAATGGCTGCAACAATGGGCTCAGGTATAGCAAGGATTGTGAGGCTGGCACAGGACTGGGTGGTATTTTGTTCTGATGTACATAGGGTCGCTATGAGTTGGAGCCGACTCGACAGCACCTAACAACAACACTCAGTAAGATAAAGAAGAAAATAAAGACTCAGTAAAACAAAAACAATATATGATAAGAAAATAAAATCCATATACAAAAAGAACTTAGCACAGAAAAAAAAAAGTAAGAATCAAGAAAAAAAATAAGAATCAAGAATCCCCTAACAACACGCGTACTCAAATATAACAAACTGTCAACAGTGAACTCATCATACGTATCAATAATCACACTAAATGCTAATGGATTAAATGTACCTGCCAAGAGGCAGAGAGTGGCAGAATGGATTTTAAAAAATGACCATCAATATGTTATCTAAAAGAGAAACACCTTAGACACAAAGTCATAAATAGGTTAAAAATAAAAGGATGTAAAATAATAAGCAGACAATAACCAAAAGAGAGCAGGAAACAACTTATGTGCTCATCAGCAGATGAATGGGTAAACAAATTGTCATACACACATACAACGGAATATGCAACTATAAAGAATAATGATGAGTCCACAAAACTTCTTATAATATAGATGGATCTGGAGGACATTATGCTGAGTGAAATAAGTCAATCACGAAAGGTCAAATATTGTATGGTTTCACTTTTATAAAAAGTCAAGAATAGGTATAAATGCAGAAAACAACATTCTTTGATGGTTACCAGGGATGGAAAGGCAGGGAGGGGGAGTCTCTTTCTAGATAGTAGACACTTGTTATTTTTGGTAATGGGAAATTGTTATGTTTTTAGGTGCCGTCTAGTTGTCTCTGATCCATAGCAACCCCATGCACAGCATGGACTGCCCGGTCCTGTGCCAGCCTTACGATCCTTGCTGTACCCGAGCCCATCATTGCAACCACTGTGTTAGTCCATCTTGCTGAGGGCTTTCCCCTTCTTCATTGACCCTCCACTTTACCAGGCATGATAATCTTTCTCCAGGGAATGGTCCTGACAACATGACCAAAGTAAGTGAGACAAAGTCTGGCCATTCTCGCTTCCAGGGAATATTCTGGCTGCACTTCTTCCAGGACAGATTTGTTAGTCCTTTTAGCAGACCATGGT